>NC_074686.1:24365567-24372851 GCF_029448725.1 Salvelinus fontinalis
TTATGGACATGAGAGTACAGTCTCTCTCTCTCTAGACTATTATATTATGGACATGAGAGTACAGTCTCTCTCTCTCTAGACTATTATATTATGGACATGAGAGTACAGTCTCTCTCTCTCTCTAGACTATTATATTATGGACATGAGAGTACAGTCTCTCTCTCTCTCTAGACTATTATATTATGGACATGAGAGTACAGTCTCTCTCTCTCTCTAGACTATTATATTATGGACATGAGAGTACAGTCTCTCTCTCTCTCTCTCTCTCTAGACTATTATATTATGGACATGAGAGTACAGTCTCTCTCTCTCTAGACTATTATATTATGGACATGAGAGTACAGTCTCTCTCTCTCTCTAGACTATTATATTATGGACATGAGAGTACAGTCTCTCTCTCTCTCTAGACTATTATATTATGGACATGAGAGTACAGTCTCTCTCTCTCTCTAGACTATTATATTATGGACATGAGAGTACAGTCTCTCTCTCTCTAGACTATTATATTATGGACATGAGAGTACAGTCTCTCTCTCTCTCTAGACTATTATATTATGGACATGAGAGTACAGTCTCTCTCTCTCTAGACTATTATATTATGGACATGAGAGTACAGTCTCTCTCTCTCTAGACTATTATATTATGGACATGAGAGTACAGTCTCTCTCTCTCTCTAGACTATTATATTATGGACATGAGAGTACAGCTCTCTCTCTCTAGACTATTATATTATGGACATGAGAGTACAGTCTCTCTCTCTCTCTAGACTATTATATTATGGACATGAGAGTACAGTCTCTCTCTCTCTCTAGACTATTATATTATGGACATGAGAGTACAGTCTCTCTCTCTCTCTAGACTATTATATTATGGACATGAGAGTACAGTCTCTCTCTCTCTCTAGACTATTATATTATGGACATGAGAGTACAGTCTCTCTCTCTCTAGACTATTATATTATGGACATGAGAGTACAGTCTCTCTCTCTCTCTAGACTATTATATTATGGACATGAGAGTACAGTCTCTCTCTCTCTCTAGACTATTATATTATGGACATGAGAGTACAGTCTCTCTCTCTTCTCTAGACTATTATATTATGGACATGAGAGTACAGTCTCTCTCTCTCTAGACTATTATATTATGGACATGAGAGTACAGTCTCTCTCTCTCTCTAGACTATTATATTATGGACATGAGAGTACAGTCTCTCTCTCTCTAGACTATTATATTATGGACATGAGAGTACAGTCTCTCTCTCTCTAGACTATTATATTATGGACATGAGAGTACAGTCTCTCTCTCTCTAGACTATTATATTATGGACATGAGAGTACAGTCTCTCTCTCTCTCTAGACTATTATATTATGGACATGAGAGTACAGTCTCTCTCTCTCTCTCTAGACTATTATATTATGGACATGAGAGTACAGTCTCTCTCTCTCTAGACTATTATATTATGGACATGAGAGTACAGTCTCTCTCTCTCTAGACTATTATATTATGGACATGAGAGTACAGTCTCTCTCTCTCTCTAGACTATTATATTATGGACATGAGAGTACAGTCTCTCTCTCTCTCTAGACTATTATATTATGGACATGAGAGTACAGTCTCTCTCTCTCTCTAGACTATTATATTATGGACATGAGAGTACAGTCTCTCTCTCTCTCTCTAGACTATTATATTATGGACATGAGAGTACAGTCTCTCTCTCTCTCTAGACTATTATATTATGGACATGAGAGTACAGTCTCTCTCTCTCTCTAGACTATTATATTATGGACATGAGAGTACAGTCTCTCTCTCTCTCTAGACTATTATATTATGGACATGAGAGTACAGTCTCTCTCTCTCTAGACTATTATATTATGGACATGAGAGTACAGTCTCTCTCTCTCTAGACTATTATATTATGGACATGAGAGTACAGTCTCTCTCTCTCTCTAGACTATTATATTATGGACATGAGAGTACAGTCTCTCTCTCTCTAGACTATTATATTATGGACATGAGAGTACAGTCTCTCTCTCTCTCTAGACTATTATATTATGGACATGAGAGTACAGTCTCTCTCTCTCTCTAGACTATTTTATTATGGACATGAGAGTACAGTCTCTCTCTCTCTAGACTATTATATTATGGACATGAGAGTACAGTCTCTCTCTCTCTAGACTATTATATTATGGACATGAGAGTACAGTCTCTCTCTCTCTCTAGACTATTATATTATGGACATGAGAGTACAGTCTCTCTCTCTTCTCTAGACTATTATATTATG
Organism: Salvelinus fontinalis; assembly: GCF_029448725.1. Lineage (NCBI taxonomy): Eukaryota > Metazoa > Chordata > Actinopteri > Salmoniformes > Salmonidae > Salvelinus > Salvelinus fontinalis. The sequence goes on from NC_074686.1 coordinate 24,367,848, forward strand.
GACATGAGAGTACAGTCTCTCTCTCTCTCTAGACTATTATATTATGGACATGAGAGTACAGTCTCTCTCTCTCTCTAGACTATTATATTATGGACATGAGAGTACAGTCTCTCTCTCTCTAGACTATTATATTATGGACATGAGAGTACAGTCTCTCTCTCTCTCTAGACTATTATATTATGGACATGAGAGTACAGTCTCTCTCTCTCTAGACTATTATATTATGGACATGAGAGTACAGTCTCTCCTCTCTCTAGACTATTATATTATGGACATGAGAGTACAGTCTCTCTCTCTCTAGACTATTATATTATGGACATGAGAGTACAGTCTCTCTCTCTCTAGACTATTATATTATGGACATGAGAGTACAGTCTCTCTCTCTCTCTAGACTATTATATTATGGACATGAGAGTACAGTCTCTCTCTCTCTCTAGACTATTATATTATGGACATGAGAGTACAGTCTCTCTCTCTCTCTAGACTATTATATTATGGACATGAGAGTACAGTCTCTCTCTCTCTCTAGACTATTATATTATGGACATGAGAGTACAGTCTCTCTCTCTCTCTAGACTATTATATTATGGACATGAGAGTACAGTCTCTCTCTCTCTCTAGACTATTATATTATGGACATGAGAGTACAGTCTCTCTCTCTCTCTAGACTATTATATTATGGACATGAGAGTACAGTCTCTCTCTCTCTCTAGACTATTATATTATGGACATGAGAGTACAGTCTCTCTCTCTCTCTAGACTATTATATTATGGACATGAGAGTACAGTCTCTCTCTCTCTCTAGACTATTATATTATGGACATGAGAGTACAGTCTCTCTCTCTCTCTAGACTATTATATTATGGACATGAGAGTACAGTCTCTCTCTCTCTCTAGACTATTATATTATGGACATGAGAGTACAGTCTCTCTCTCTCTCTAGACTATTATATTATGGACATGAGAGTACAGTCTCTCTCTCTCTAGACTATTATATTATGGACATGAGAGTACAGTCTCTCTCTCTCTCTAGACTATTATATTATGGACATGAGAGTACAGTCTCTCTCTCTCTAGACTATTATATTATGGACATGAGAGTACAGTCTCTCTCTCTCTCTAGACTATTATATTATGGACATGAGAGTACAGTCTCTCTCTCTCTCTAGACTATTATATTATGGACATGAGAGTACAGTCTCTCTCTCTCTCTAGACTATTATATTATGGACATGAGAGTACAGTCTCTCTCTCTCTCTAGACTATTATATTATGGACATGAGAGTACAGTCTCTCTCTCTCTCTAGACTATTATATTATGGACATGAGAGTACAGTCTCTCTCTCTCTAGACTATTATATTATGGACATGAGAGTACAGTCTCTCTCTCTCTCTAGACTATTATATTATGGACATGAGAGTACAGTCTCTCTCTCTCTCTAGACTGTTATATTATGGACATGAGAGTACAGTCTCTCTCTCTCTAGACTATTATATTATGGACATGAGAGTACAGTCTCTCTCTCTCTCTAGACTATTATATTATGGACATGAGAGTACAGTCTCTCTCTCTCTAGACTATTATATTATGGACATGAGAGTACAGTCTCTCTCTCTCTAGACTATTATATTATGGACATGAGAGTACAGTCTCTCTCTCTCTCTAGACTATTATATTATGGACATGAGAGTACAGTCTCTCTCTCTCTCTAGACTATTATATTATGGACATGAGAGTACAGTCTCTCTCTCTCTCTAGACTATTATATTATGGACATGAGAGTACAGTCTCTCTCTCTCTCTAGACTATTATATTATGGACATGAGAGTACAGTCTCTCTCTCTCTCTAGACTATTATATTATGGACATGAGAGTACAGTCTCTCTCTCTCTCTAGACTATTATATTATGGACATGAGAGTACAGTCTCTCTCTCTCTAGACTATTATATTATGGACATGAGAGTACAGTCTCTCTCTCTCTCTAGACTATTATATTATGGACATGAGAGTACAGTCTCTCTCTCTCTCTAGACTATTATATTATGGACATGAGAGTACAGTCTCTCTCTCTCTCTAGACTATTATATTATGGACATGAGAGTACAGTCTCTCTCTCTCTAGACTATTATATTATGGACATGAGAGTACAGTCTCTCTCTCTCTCTAGACTATTATATTATGGACATGAGAGTACAGTCTCTCTCTCTTCTCTAGACTATTATATTATGGACATGAGAGTACAGTCCTCTCTCTCTCTAGACTATTATATTATGGACATGAGAGTACAGTCTCTCTCTCTCTCTAGACTATTATATTATGGACATGAGAGTACAGTCTCTCTCTCTCTCTAGACTATTATATTATGGACATGAGAGTACAGTCTCTCTCTCTCTCTAGACTATTATATTATGGACATGAGAGTACAGTCTCTCTCTCTCTAGACTATTATATTATGGACATGAGAGTACAGTCTCTCTCTCTCTAGACTATTATATTATGGACATGAGAGTACAGTCTCTCTCTCTCTAGACTATTATATTATGGACATGAGAGTACAGTCTCTCTCTCTCTAGACTATTATATTATGGACATGAGAGTACAGTCTCTCTCTCTCTCTAGACTATTATATTATGGACATGAGAGTACAGTCTCTCTCTCTCTCTCTAGACTATTATATTATGGACATGAGAGTACAGTCTCTCTCTCTCTAGACTATTATATTATGGACATGAGAGTACAGTCTCTCTCTCTCTTCTAGACTATTATATTATGGACATGAGAGTACAGTCTCTCTCTCTCTCAGACTATTATATTATGGACATGAGAGTACAGTCTCTCTCTCTCTCTAGACTATTATATTATGGACATGAGAGTACAGTCTCTCTCTCTCTAGACTATTATATTATGGACATGAGAGTACAGTCTCTCTCTCTCTCTAGACTATTATATTATGGACATGAGAGTACAGTCTCTCTCTCTCTCTAGACTATTATATTATGGACATGAGAGTACAGTCTCTCTCTCTCTAGACTATTATATTATGGACATGAGAGTACAGTCTCTCTCTCTCTCTAGACTATTATATTATGGACATGAGAGTACAGTCTCTCTCTCTCTCTAGACTATTATATTATGGACATGAGAGTACAGTCTCTCTCTCTCTCTAGACTATTATATTATGGACATGAGAGTACAGTCTCTCTCTCTCTCTCTAGACTATTATATTATGGACATGAGAGTACAGTCTCTCTCTCTCTCTAGACTATTATATTATGGACATGAGAGTACAGTCTCTCTCTCTCTAGACTATTATATTATGGACATGAGAGTACAGTCTCTCTCTCTCTCTAGACTATTATATTATGGACATGAGAGTACAGTCTCTCTCTCTCTCTAGACTATTATATTATGGACATGAGAGTACAGTCTCTCTCTCTCTCTAGACTATTATATTATGGACATGAGAGTACAGTCTCTCTCTCTCTCTAGACTATTATATTATGGACATGAGAGTACAGTCCTCTCTCTCTCTAGACTATTATATTATGGACATGAGAGTACAGTCTCTCTCTCTCTCTAGACTATTATATTATGGACATGAGAGTACAGTCTCTCTCTCTCTCTAGACTATTATATTATGGACATGAGAGTACAGTCTCTCTCTCTCTAGACTATTATATTATGGACATGAGAGTACAGTCTCTCTCTCTCTAGACTATTATATTATGGACATGAGAGTACAGTCTCTCTCTCTCTAGACTATTATATTATGGACATGAGAGTACAGTCTCTCTCTCTCTAGACTATTATATTATGGACATGAGAGTACAGTCTCTCTCTCTCTCTAGACTATTATATTATGGACATGAGAGTACAGTCTCTCTCTCTCTCTAGACTATTATATTATGGACATGAGAGTACAGTCTCTCTCTCTCTCTAGACTATTATATTATGGACATGAGAGTACAGTCTCTCTCTCTCTCTCTCTCTCTAGACTATTATATTATGGACATGAGAGTACAGTCTCTCTCTCTCTCTAGACTATTATATTATGGACATGAGAGTACAGTCTCTCTCTCTCTCTAGACTATTATATTATGGACATGAGAGTACAGTCTCTCTCTCTCTCTAGACTATTATATTATGGACATGAGAGTACAGTCTCTCTCTCTCTCTAGACTATTATATTATGGACATGAGAGTACAGTCTCTCTCTCTCTAGACTATTATATTATGGACATGAGAGTACAGTCTCTCTCTCTCTCTAGACTATTATATTATGGACATGAGAGTACAGTCTCTCTCTCTCTAGACTATTATATTATGGACATGAGAGTACAGTCTCTCTCTCTCTCTCTAGACTATTATATTATGGACATGAGAGTACAGTCTCTCTCTCTCTCTCTAGACTATTATATTATGGACATGAGAGTACAGTCTCTCTCTCTCTAGACTATTATATTATGGACATGAGAGTACAGTCTCTCTCTCTCTCTAGACTATTATATTATGGACATGAGAGTACAGTCTCTCTCTCTCTAGACTATTATATTATGGACATGAGAGTACAGTCTCTCTCTCTTCTCTAGACTATTATATTATGGACATGAGAGTACAGTCTCTCTCTCTCTCTAGACTATTATATTATGGACATGAGAGTACAGTCTCTCTCTCTCTCTAGACTATTATATTATGGACATGAGAGTACAGTCTCTCTCTCTCTCTAGACTATTATATTATGGACATGAGAGTACAGTCTCTCTCTCTTTCTCTAGACTATTATATTATGGACATGAGAGTACAGTCTCTCTCTCTCTCTAGACTATTATATTATGGACATGAGAGTACAGTCTCTCTCTCTCTAGACTATTATATTATGGACATGAGAGTACAGTCTCTCTCTCTCTCTAGACTATTATATTATGGACATGAGAGTACAGTCTCTCTCTCTCTCTAGACTATTATATTATGGACATGAGAGTACAGTCTCTCTCTCTCTCTC
>NC_074686.1:24375851-24443351 GCF_029448725.1 Salvelinus fontinalis
CCCTCCTCTCCTACCCTCCCACCTTCTTCTCCTTCCCATCCTCCCACCCTCCTCTCCTACCCTCCCACCTTCTTCTCCTTCCCATCCTCCCACCCTCCTCTCCAACCCTCCCACCCTCCTCTCCTACCCTCCCACCTTCTTCTCCTTCCCATCCTCCCACCCTCCTCTCCTACCCTCCTACCTTCCACTCCTTCCCATTCATCTACCCTCCTCCTCTCCTACCCTCCCACCTTCTTCTCCTTCCCATTCTCCTACCCTCCTCCTCTCCTACCCTCCCACCTTCTTCTCCTTCCCATCCTCCTACCCTCCCACCCTCTTCTCTTACTCTCCCACCCTCCTCTCTTACTCTCCCACCCTCCTCTCCTACCCTCCCATCCTCCTCTTCTACCCTCCCACCCTCCCCTCCTACCCTCCCACCCTCCTCTCCTAACTTCCTACCCTCCTCTCCTTCCCATCCTCTTCTCCTACCCTCCTCTCCTACCCTCCCATCCTCCTCTTCTACCCTCCCACCCTCCCCTCCTACCCTCCCACCCTCCTCTCCTAACTTCCTACCCTCCTCTCCTTCCCATCCTCTTCTCCTACCCTCCTCTCCTACCCTCCTACCCTCCGTTCCTTCCCATCTTCCTACCCTCCTCTCCTTCCCATCCTCCTACCCAAACTCTCCTACCTTCCTACCCTCCTACTCTTCCTATTCTCCTACCCTCCTCTCCTTCCCATCCTCCTACCCTCCCACCCTCCACTCCTACCCTCCCACCCCCCACCCTCCTCTCCTACCCTCCTCTCCTTCCCATCCTCCTACCCTCCTCTCCTGCCCTCCTACTCTTCTACCCTTCCTATTCTCCCACCCTCCTCTCCTTCCCATCCTCTCTTACTCTCCCACCCTCCTCTCCTCTCCTACCCTCCTCCTCTCCTACCCTCCCACCTTATTCTCCTTAACATCCTCCTACCCTCCCACCCTCCTCTCTTACTCTCCCACCCTCCTCTCTTACTCTCCCATCCTCCTCTCCTACCCTCCCATCCTCCTCTTCTACCCTCCCACCCTCCTCTCCTACCCTCCTCTCCTACCCTCCGCTCCTTCCCATCTTCCTACCCTCCTCTCCTTCCCATCCTCCTACCCAAACTCTCCTACCCTCCTACCCTCCTACCCTTCCTATTCTCCTACCCTCCTCTCCTTCCCATCCTCCTACCATCCCACCCTCCTCTCTTACTCTCCCCCCTCCTCTCCTACCTTCCCGCCATCCTCTCTTACTCTCCCACCCTCCTCTCCAACCCTCCCACCCTCCTCTCCTACCCTCCTAACCTCCTCTCCTTCCCATCCTCCTACCCTCCTCTCCTACCCTCCTACCCTTCTACCCTTCCTATTCTCCTACCCTCCTCTCCTTCCCATCCTCCTACCCTCCCACCATCCTCTCTTACTCTCCCACCCTCCTCTCCTACCCTCCCACCATCCTCTCTTACTCTCCCACCCTCCTATCCTACCCTCCTCTCCTTCCCATCCTCCCACCCTCCTCTCCTACCCTCCTACACTCCTCTCCTTCCCATCCTCCTACCCTCCTCTCCTTCCCACCCTCCTACCCTCCTATCCTACCCTCCTACCCTCCTCCCACCCTCCTCTCCTACCCTCCTCTCCTTCCCATCCTCCTACCTTCCCGTTTTGTATTGTGACTCTCCATGTACTGTTCAGGTCCTGGAACAATGGACCCCATGTGGAGGTCCATTGTGGAGCTGTATTTCTGTGGAGCAATATTTTTACCTAGCTCCAGTTGCATGCCAAATCAGAAGCATATTTTGTTCAATCATTACAAAATCTTGTTGCTTTGCATAATAGAGACTCATACATGTACAGTATGATGTTCAACTGGATACTCAGTCAGATAATCATATTTCCATGTTAGAGGCAAGACATGTTCCAGAGGGAAAAGGAACAAAACGGTAACACAAATGAGAGGCAGAAATCAGTATATCTGATTTCCAGGTCTTGGTTTGTGTGTATGTTTGTGTGTGATTGTTCCTTTAGAACAGTATTACTAATCAAGTCACCACGCAGACATGACTATTTTGCTATGGGCATGCAAACATCCATCCCTAGCTGCATATACTGATAAACATGATACAAGAGAATGAAATGCCTAATGTGATTTCTCTGTATGTCATTGAGTGTGGTGGATCCAGTGGAAAGTGAAATGTGTTGTTGTGTTTAATGTCGCCTCATTTGCTTTATGAAATACCTTCAGACGCAAAGCAAAGGGCAACTTTCACAGCTCCATGAGATGAAAAAGTGGCTTTTTTCCAAACAATTACATTGTTGACTGCCTTTATTTGCTCCTTGATTGAGCAGTGCAGGCAGACAGAAGCAGACAGATTACATGTGTGTGTGTGTGTGTGTGTTTGTGAGTGTGTGTGCACGTGTAGGCAGAAAAGGAGCAGACAGTTTAATTAACTAGTTAACTGAAAACCGTTATTCTTAGAACGATGTCACTTTGATGGATGATGGATGATGGATGATGGATGGCTCATTAAAGTCAATGAGATGGCTATCAGTATACAACAACCACAAACCACTAAAAAAGAACCAAAAAATACCGGCAACACACACACACACACACCAAACCCACAGTTACTTCTAGTAGGCTGTTGGGAACACACGCAGCATGTGAAAGCGACGATGATGAAGAAACATAATTAATTGAGGGTTGTGGAGGAGGAGGGGAGAAAGCGCTGCCTGCGTATCATGCCAACCGCTGTCTCAAATTGCCTGGCTTCAGCATCTTTTGATGAGATTTCTCATTAGAGGTCTATACAGCCCAGACTTTGGAAATATCACAGAATTAATGAAAAAGGATAGGAATGGAGAAAGTGGGCTGCCAATGGTAGGACAGAAGAGGGACTCAGTGTAATCATTGTTCTGATCAGTGTACCATTGTCTTTCTGTAAAACCCCCTCTTGACGGCGGTGGTCAGCGTCGGTCTCTCGTTTGGTGTGTGTGTGTGTGTGTGTGTGTGTGTGCTTGCTTGCGTGCGTGCGTGCGTGCATGTGTTTATCGTGTGTGACTCCCAGGCCAGTTGGTTAGTTGTTTCTGTTGATAGAGTATTTAGCCTGGTTGCTGTGGTGAGGTTCACAGGATTCATCTACTTGGTATGGTTTTGAATGCTCACCAGGCTTCTGTGTTTTCAGCTCTTTTTATCAGCTCCTTTTCACATTTCGATTAGGAGATTTCCAACTGAGTTTATCTGTGTTTTTCTCCCCCTCACGCATACAGTCTTTTGCTTCAAGCAGAGAAAAATACAAAATTCCCCATCTACCTCACAGTGTCGACCATTGTCTGCCTCAGAACATGTCTTTTGATGTCACATGTCTTTTGAAGTCACTCACACACAACTTTTGAGGTCACTCACACACAACTCAGTTGGAGTCAGTTCCAAGATGGCGTACCGGTAAGACGTTTGTTCGTCTTGTCCCGTCCCATGTATAAATATTTTTCTTCGTATATATTTTGTATATATTTAATAAAAAAAAAAGTTTTATCTCAATTTCCATCTACACACTGAACATATTCTCCTGCAAACTGCCTCACCCAATGTGGTACGGATCTGTATTTTTTACACTTTAGAACTGGAACCCCCATCAGAAGCTAGCCAGCTAACTAGCTACTAGCTAGTAGTCAGTTAGCCACTGCTAGCGGTCATCACCGTTAACTCGGACATCAGCCAGCCTCAGCCCGGTCAATTCCCGCCAGTCTGCACAGCGCGATATCAACCCAGAGCATATCGGACTGCTTTTTCTCTATCACATCTCCGGATTCCTACCGCAAGCTCTGAACCTTTACACCGGATCGTCGCAGCTAGCTAGCTGCTATCCGAGTGGCTACTTCTGGCTAACGTCTCTGTCCCGACGCAAGCACCAGTTAGCCTGGAGCTAGCCTTGAGCTAGGCCCATCTCCTGGCTAGCTGAAGAGGTCCATCAGCCAATTCTTGGGCTACATTACCTATTTTGCCAATTGGCCTAGACCCTTTTACTGCTGACACGGAGCCCCGCTGATCCATCACGACTGGTCTGCCGACGTAATCGTCTGAGGGGGTTTCAACAGGCTCTTCCGTTGCGACGTCCCCCGAAGGCCCATCTGCTAGCCCGCTAGCCCAGCCCGCTAGCTGTCTGAATTGCCGTGTCTCCAGCTCACCTAGCTACTCACTGGACCCTACGATCACTCGGCTACACATGCCTCTCCCCAATGTCAATATGCCTTGTCCATTTCTGTTTTGGTTAGTGATTATTGTCTTATTTCACTGTAGAGCCTCCAGCTATGCTCAATATGCCTGAGCTAGCCCTTTTGTTCCACCCCCACACACGCAGTGACCTCACCTGGCTTAATGGTGCCTCCAGAGACAAAACCTCTCTCATTGTCACTCAATGCCTAGGTTTACCTCCACTGTATTCACATCCTACCATACCCTTGTCTGTACATTATGCCTTGAATCTACTCTTCCGCGCCCAGAAATCTGCTCCCTTACTCTCTGCTCTGAATGCACTAGACAACCAGTTCTCATTTGTTGACTTCTGTAACCGTAAAAGCCTTGGTTTCATTCATGTTAACATTAGAAGCCTCCTCCCTAAGTTTATTTTATTCACTGCTTTAGCACACTCCGCCAACCTGGATGTCCTAGCCATGTCTGAATCCTGGCTTAGGAAGGCCACCAACAATTCTGAAATTTCCATCCCTAACTATAACATTTTCTGACAAGATAGAACTGCCAAAGGGGGAAGAATTGCAATCTACTGTGGAGATAGAGTTCTGTTATACTATCCAGGTCTGTGCCCAAACAATTGGAGCTTCTACTATTAAAAATCCACCTTTCCAGAAACAAGTCTCTCACCATTGCCGCTTGTTATAGACCCCCTTCTGCCCCCAGCTGTGCCCTGGACACCATTTGTGAATTGATTTTCCCCCCATCTATTCGTACTGTTAGGTGACCTAAACTGGGACATGCTTAATACCCTGGCCATCCTACAGTCTAAGCTAGATGCCCTCAATCTCACACAAATTATCAAGGAACCTACCAGGTACAACCCTAAATTCGTAACCATGGGCACCCTCATAGATATCATCCTGACCAACTTGTCCTCTAAATACACCTCTGCTGTCGTCAACCAGGATCTCAGTGATTGCCTCATTGCCTGGAAGGGTCCGCAGTCAAACGACCACCCCTCATCACTGTCAGACGCTCCCTAAAACACTTCAGCAAGCAGGCCTTTGTAATCGACCTGGCCCGGGTATTCTGGAAGGATATTGACCTCGATGGATATTGATATTGATAGCTGGTTATTCTTTTAAAGTGCTTTCCTCACCATCTTAAATAAGCATGCCCCATTCAAAAAATGTAGAACTAAGAACAGATATAGCCCTTGGTTCACCCCAGACTTGACTACCCTTGACCAGCACAAAAACATTCTGTGGCGTTCTGCACTAGCATCAAATAGTCCCTGCGATATGCAACTTTTCAGGGAAGTCAAGAACAAATATACACAGGCAGTTAGGAAAGCTACAGCTAGCTTTTTCAAACAGAAATTTGAATCTTGTAGCACTAATTCCAAAATGTTTTGGGACACTGTAAAGTCCACGGAGAATAAGAGCACCTCCTCCTAGCTGCCCACTGCACCGAGGATAGGAAACATTGTCACCACCGATAAATCTATGATAATCGATCATTTCAATAAGCATTTTTCCACAGCTGGCCATGCTTTCCACCTGGCTACCCCTACCCCGGACAACATCTCAGCACCCCCTGCAGCAACTCGTCTAAGCCCCCCCGCTTCTCCTTCACCCAAATCCAGACAGCTGATGATCTGAAAGAGCTGCAAAATCTGGATCCCAACAAATCAGCTGGGCTAGACAATCCCTCTCTTTCTAAAATGTTCCGCCAAAATTGTTGCAACCCCTATTACTAGCCTATTCAACCTCTTTTTCATATCGTCGGAGATCAACAAAGACTGGAAAGCAGCTCATCCCCCTCTTCAAAGGGGGACACACTCTAGACCCAAACTGTTATAGACCTTTATCCATCCTGCCCTGCCTTTCTAAAATCTTCAAAAGCCAAGTTAACCTGTTAAGGCTGGGGGCGCTGTTGTCACTATTTATGGTAATCGTGTAATTTTTGAAACGGCTTCCTACAAAATTCTTGATCGTACAATATGCATATTATTATTATTATTGGATAGAAAACAGTCTATAGTTTCTATAGGAGTTGAAATTTTGTCTCTAAGTGGAACAGAACCCATTCTATAGCGATTTCCCTGACATGGAGTCAGATTTCAGAAATGTTGGCCCCTGATCTGGAGTCAGTTAAAAGGCCACTGTTATTGCTATGAGTATACGGACACTGCTTACGTCCTCCCCTGGATGCCTTTACGTGATGACGATTTGAATGGGGTCGATTGCGCAATCACAGGCACTATAAATTAAAAAACCCTGTAGCTAGTCAGTCTTTTCTTGCTGCGTCATGCGCCTGGAGGACATCGACCCGCACTTGTGCCAAGCATTAGTGGAGGGAGTAATATTACTCTGGTCATGTTTCTACTCGTTATAGGAGTTAAAAACATCATAAGGTAGTTAATTTAAAGCGTTTTATAGCAATTTATATCCGTTTAGTGCGATTTTGGGACATTTATTTCTGAAACGCTGTGAATCGCTGGGCACGCTTCCAGTTCATCCCGAACGCAGTTGGCATTTCCACATGGCAAGAGGACAGCTTTCCACCAAAAGACGATTAGACCCAAGAAAGGATCCTTTGCCCAAGATACTGATGGAAGAACAGCTCAAAGTAGGACATTTTTATTATGATAAATCGTGTTTCTGTCGAAAAATGTTAGTGGCTTAGGACGCCATGTTTTTTGACGTAGCTTCGCTTGGCGCAAACTGTATTGAAAAGTAAGGATAATTTAAAAAATGTAATTCCGCGATTGTATTAAGAATTAAATTGTCTATCAATCGCTGTCCACCCTAGATTTTTTTAGTCACGTTTATGAGTATTTATGTATAAGAGTAGATCACTGTCTAATATGGCGCACCAACATTTTCTCACCAGCTGGGCTACTTTTGTCATTGTGTAACCATGATTTTGGTGGCTAAATATGCACATTTTCGAACAAACTGTATATGTATGTTGTAATGTGATGTTACAGGGGTGTCATCTGAAGAATTCTGAGAAGGTTAGTGAAAAAAATAATATATTTTGGCGATGTTTACGTTATCGCTCTCTTTGGCTAGAATCAATGCTGGGCTGCTATGTGCTATGTGTAATATAACGATTTATTGTGTTTTCGCTGTAAGACACTTAGAAAATCTGAAATATTGTCTGTATTCACAGGATCTGTGTCTTTCGATTAGTGTATGCTGTGTATTTTTACGAAATTTTTGATGATTAGTAGTTAGGTAAACACGTTGCTCATTGTAATTATTCTAGTCCATTTGTGACGGTGGGTGCAATTGTAAACTAGCCATCTACCTGAAATATGCACATTTTTCTAACAAAGCCTATCCTATACCATAAATATGTTATCAGACTGTCATCTGATGAGTTTTTTTCTTGGTTAGGGGCTATCAATATCTTAGTTTAGCCGAATTGGTGATAGCTACTGTTGTTGGTGGACAAAGTAAAGATGGTGGATTATGCTAATGTGTTTTTAGGTAATAGATTTACATCTTTACATATTGTGTCTTCCCTGTAAAACATTTTAAAAATCGGACATGTTGGCTGGATTCATAAGATCTGTGTCTTTCATTAGCTGTATTGGACTTTAATGTGTGAAAGTTAAATATTTAAAAAATATATTTTTTTTGAATTTCGCGGCTCTGCCTTTTCAGTGGAATGTGGGGGGGGGGGGTGCCGCTAGCGGCACGCTCCTCCTAGACAGGTTAACAAACAGATCACCGATCATTTCGAATCCCACTGTACCTTCTCCACTATGCAGTCTGGTTTCTGAGCTGGTCATGGGTGCACCTCAGCCACGCTCAAGATCCTAAACGATATCATAACCACCATCAATAAAAAACAGTACTGTGCAGCCGTCTTCATCGACCTGGCCAAGGCTTTACACTATGTCAATCAGTGCATTCTTATTGGCAGACTCAATAGCCTTGCCTTCTCAAATGACTACCTCACCTGGTTCACCAACTACTTCTCTGATACAGTTCAGTGTGTTAAATCGGAGGGCCTGTTGTCCAGACCTCTGGCAGTCTCTATAGTGGTGCCACAGGGTTCAATTCTCGGGCCGACTCTTTTCTCTGTATATATGAATGATGTTGCTTTTTCTGCGGGGGATTCTGTGATCCACCTCTACGCGGACAACAGAATTCTGTATACATCTGGCCCTTCGTTGGACCCTGTGCTAACAAACCTCCAAATGAGCTTCAATGCCATACAACACCCCTTCCGAGGCCTCCAACTGCTTTTAAATGCAAGTAAAACTAAGTGCATGCTCTTCCACCGATTGCTGTACCCACCCTCCCGCCCGACTAGCATCACTACTCTGGACGGTTCTGACTTAGAATAACTACAAATACCTAGGTGTCTGGTTAGACTGTAAACTCTCCTTCCAGACTCACATCAAGCATCTCCAATACAAAATGAAATCTAGAATCGGTTTCCTATTTCGCAACAAAGCCTCCTTCACTCATGCTGCCAAACATACCCTCGTAAAACTGACCATCCTACCAATCCTTGACTTCGGCGATGTCATTTACAAAATAGCCTCCAACACTCTACTCAGCAAACGGGATGCAGTCTATCACAGTAGCATCCGTTTTATCACCAAAGCCCCATATACTACCCACCACTGTGACCTGTATGCTCTCGTTGGCTGGCCCTCACTACATATTCATCGCCAAACCCACTGGCTCCAGGTCATCTATAAGTCTAAGCTAGGTAAAGCCCCGCCTTATCTCAGCTCACTGGTCACCATTGCAACACTGACCCGTAGCACGCAGTCCAGCAGGTATATTTCACTGGTCACCTCCAAAGCCAACACTTCCTTTGGCTGCCTATCCTTCCAGTTCTCTGCTGCCAACGACTGGAACGAATTGCAAAAATCACTGAAGCTGGAGTCTTATATCTCCCTAACTAACTTTAAGCATCAGCTGTCAGAACAACTTACCGATCACTTTACCTGTACACAGACACTCAACTACCTCCTCCCCATTTTGTTACTTAACCTCTTGCTCTTTTGCACCTCAGTATCTCTACTTGCACATCATCTGCACATCTATCACTCCAATGGTAATGCTAAATTGTAATTATTTCACCTCTATGGCCTATTTATTGCCTACCTCCCTACTCTTCTACATTGGCACACACTGTACATAGATTTTTCTATTGTGTTATTGACTGTATGTTTGTTTATCCCATGTGTTGTTGTTTGTGTCACACTGCTTTGCTTTATCTTGGCCAGGTCGCAGTTGTAAATGAGAACTTGTTCTCAACTGGCCTACATGGTTAAATAAATGTGAAATAATAAATAAATAAAAAACATGTCTTTTGACACCAAATTCTTTATTTTCTTAAAACCCCTATACTGTCAGACTACTTTCACTGTATCTCTCTTCAACCCTACAGTTTTGTATGAGGCATTTTTTCAATTTTTGTGTTTTGCTTTGGAAGTCTCTTCCTGTTCAGTGTCATGTGATCTTTCTAGACACCATGCTTCTCCTCCTTGCCTCCTACACGGGTTTTTTAAGTAAACATCTCCTGCTGTGGCTTCAGGGAACTTGTGGCCTACTCTAGCCGTAGCAGACAAAGACCCCATTCCATCAGGGAACTGTCAAGCTTCACAGTGAAGACGTCATTGCACCTTCAGGGAACGTGTGGTTTATTCTAGCACTGCTCAGCAAAGATCTGGTTCCATCTGTTTAATTACTGTGAAGATTATTAGATTAACATTGCATTACCAGCTCCTGTCGTTCCTCAGTCACATGATCAACCCAGTGGAAGGAAGGCTGACTAGCGGCTTAGCTATGGTGATGAATCACAAACAGATGGATGCTAATGTAGGTTATGTTTCACAGAGCAAGCTCAATAATGAAGTAGGCAAACTTAGATAAATACTTGGAAATATCACTTGATTTTCATCTTTAGTTATCGGTTTCTGAAGAAGCTTTGGGTTGTTCAGAGTATAAAGAAAGTTTGGGTTGGTCAGAGGTATGCGGTATTGTATTGATATTTAGCAACGGTATCCACATTATCAATACATGGCACACGTTCTAGAACAAAATGTATCAGAGATAATGTTGAGCTGTTTCAGTAGTTAGTGAACTAAGATAGATAACCAAGTTAGCGTTTCCGCCAAAGAGACGAAACTGTATGTGTGTGTGTGGTGCGGTGTAAATGTGTGTGTGTGTGTGTGTGTGTGTGTGTGTGTGTGTGTGTGACTTAGGTGACTCAGCAGTTCATTCACTCCCCTGGTGGGTCAGGAAGCTATAGTAACCTGGAAGCTCTAATCGGATGACAGACTGACTGCTGCTCATTTTTTAAGAGTTACTGCTCCAAGGAAGAGAGAAAGAGAGAGGGGGAAAGAGATGAAGAGAGAGAGAGAAAGGGGGGGGCAGAGAGAGAGAGAGAGAGAGAAAGAGAGAGAGGGAGATGGACAGAGAGAGAGAGAAAGAGACAGAGAAAGAGACAGAGAGAGAGAGAGAGAGAGAGAGAGAGAGAGAGAGAGAGAGAGAGAGAGAGAGAGAGAGAGAGAGAGAGAGAGAGAGAGAGAGAGAGAGAGAGGGAGAGAGAGATGGAGAGAGCAGACGAGATAAAGCTCTTTGGTGAAATCTCAACTCTTAGAAATACGTCTTGACTTTTAAGAGGAAGCGTTCGAGAAAGGGACAAGATTACTCCATATATCTTATGCAATAAGTTATGACTTGACTAAGATGTCTCATGGTGTCATCAGAAAATGTACTGTATGTCATTCCCAACTCAATGCATAAACACTGTCTGGATGAACCTGAAGAGACGTTCATATGATTCGCTAATAATTACTCTTCACATTGAGTGGACACAAAAATTAACATTGAAATAACATGATGTATCAATGGAGAAATTCAATAGCTTTAAACATTTCTGGTGTGTGTTCACATGCTGTATGTGTGTTCGTAACATCACGTGTGTGTGATCGCGATTTCACATGTGTTGTGTTGTGTGTGTTTGTGTGTCTGTTTGTTGGCATGGGCTCCTGAAGTGGAGTTTCTCATGGTGGAACAGATAGGGAGCAGCTGTGAGTAATTGTTTCGCTCAGTAGCCGAGGCTCATCCTGGTCCTTTACAGATAACCTGCAGGAAATCTCTCTTGATGTCCTGGGAGAGGGACAGAGGAAATTAAGAGAGAGAGGGAGAGAGGGAGGGGGGGGGGTGGGATGGAGAGAGACAGAGTTGATGGAGAGTGAGAGAGAGAGAGAGAGAGAGAGAGAGAGAGAGAGAGAGATATGACAGAGAGAGAGAGAGAGGGGGGGGTGGGGGGTGGAGAGAGAGTTGATGGATAGAGAGAGAGTTGAGGGATAGAGAGAGAGAGAGAGAGAGAGAGAGAGAGAGAGAGAGAGAGAGAGAGAGAGAGAGAGAGAGAGAGAGAGAGAGAGAGAGACTCTTTGAACTGACTCTTCAAAACCAGATCTTTTTTTCTATAGGCTGAAGGGATTGGGTAGGAACCATTATTCAAAGGATGGATGGAGGGGAATAATTATACTGGTGTCAGTTGTGGCAGGGGCCGTATTGGTGAGGGGTGTTAGTTGTGGCAGGGGCCGTATTGGTGAGGGGTTTCAGTTGTGGCAGGGGCCGTATTGGTGAGGGGTGTCAGTTGTGGCAGGGGCCGTATTGGTGAGGGGTGTCACTTGTGACAGGGGCCGTATTGGTGAGGGGTGTCAGTTGTGACAGGGGCCGTATTGGTGAGGGGTGTCAGTTGTGACAGGGGCCGTATTGGTGAGGGGTGTCAGTTGTGACAGGGGCCGTATTGGTGAGGGGTGTCAGTTGTGACAGGGGCCGTATTGGTGAGGGGTGTCAGTTGTGACAGGGGCCGTATTGGTGAGGGGTGTCAGTTGTGACAGGGGCCGTATTGGTGAGGGGTGTCAGTTGTGACAGGGGCCGTATTGGTGAGGGGTGTCAGTTGTGACAGGGGCCGTATTGGTGAGGGGTGTCAGTTGTGACAGGGGCCGTATTGGTGAGGGGTGTCAGTTGTGACAGGGGCCGTATTGGTGAGGGGTGTCAGTTGTGACAGGGGCCGTATTGGTGAGGGGTGTCAGTTGTGACAGGGGCCGTATTGGTGAGGGGTGTCAGTTGTGACAGGGGCCGTATTGGTGAGGGGTGTCAGTTGTGACAGGGGCCGTATTGGTGAGGGGTGTCAGTTGTGACAGGGGCCGTATTGGTGAGGGGTGTCAGTTATTCATCAGTGCTGAACGGAGAGCAGAGAAAGGTCCTAAAGGTACAGTAGATGCATTGTTTGTTGTCTTGATACACAACAAGACTGGAAACCATGACTGGATATCGAAATCATGTCTACCTCACATTACAACATGTATTAGCGCTAAAGCCACTGAGCTGAACTCTCATCATCAGAGCACTGAAAAATGGACACAGCCTCCCTCCATGTATTCAGTGGACAACTGAATCAAGCGGTAACGTACAGGAGAGAGGCTATTGTGTGGAGTGGATCATTCAGTAATGTGTTTATCAAGCAGCAGCAGTAATAACCCTCCTAACACAGATAAAATCACCAGCAATATCACCAGCCAGCTTCCTTCCGCCTTCCCTAATGACCAGGCAGAGAGAGAATGGAGGTGTGTGTGCGTCTGTGTGTGGGTGCAGGCCTGTGTGTGTGTGTGTTCACATATGAATGTTTGTGTGTGTCATCCCATGATGAATTATTGAATTTATTTTCTACTGGGCATGAAAGCAAGCGGAAGACTCCCGTTATGTTATCAGGCTCTCTCCACCTGCTAACTAACGACGGGATAAAGATGTTACCCTAACGACTACAACTGAGTGGCCAATAATATCTGTGAAATCACTCTGTTCAATTCATTTTAATCAAAGTCAGTCTTACCAGCAGCATCCTTAGCACCACATTACAGAGAGAGTAATCTCCATCTGGACCACAGCAGTATTGTTCCGCCTTGCAGTCCAGGGGTTAGGAGCTCCTTGTTATTAGACAACCATGGTGAGATTGTGGAATTACACCCATCACTTTGTGCATGAGCTGCAGAGGAGGATAGACAGAAATAGTACACATTTTGGTGTGTAATCATTTGGCTTTAATCACATTTGTGACCGACCAACTCGATTCGGTCTAATATAGCAAAAGAGACTTGAAAATGGTATATCATACACTACAGCTGAGGAACAATGGGAAAGCAATTCTGTTTGTAATCCCACTTTTGAGAAAATGGTCCTTGAATATTTTGGTACATCTACTGGAGAGCTCTTCTTTGTCACCACCCATTCAGCATCGTTCACACCCTCTTAAGCCTATGACCCACCCATCTCTTAAGGATTCACATGTGAGGCCATACAGAGCGAGTACTGTAGTGTACTAAACAACCAAAGATTTCAAGACTAAAGGCTGGTTTATACTGTGTCTATCTGTAGACAGTTGTCGCAGGGACACATTAATATTCTATTGTCGTCCGACATCAAACTTTTTGCTGTCGTTATGAAAAAACACAAACTAAAGGCAGCATGACATCAGCAGCCTAGTGGTCCAAAATATCACAACTGGTGTATTTTAACACCAATAAACTAATGCGTTTAAAATGTATTTAGTATATGTTAATCTAGCAAACCAGGCAACTAAAAGCAACTTTCTAAACAATGTTTTGGTTAGTTTCTAGCTACACCAGGGAACTGCAACCAAACCGATAACGTACAGGTTAGGCTGGAGGCTGGAAAAATCTCTGCAGAATGTGACTTGTGCAAGCAGATTTGTGACTGACTGAGTATCGAACCCTCAAGAAAAGATAATCATTCTGCTTTTCTCAAGATTAGCTAACTGTAAAATGTCTATACAAGCACTGATGTCAATCCTGAAGGCAGTGGGCAGGTCTTATAAAGTACAGTAAACATTCTTAATATGAACTAATAAATAGCAGTATATCTCAAGTAACGAACACCTGTTAGAATAGAAGACACGTACCATTATAGACAGTAAAGACAATCAACTTGGGGTAATAGTTTGAACTGGATAGTGGATTGCAGGAAGCAGGAATATTCACAACCAAACAAATCACCAGCAGCCCATGATTATCAGAGCACACTACTTGACCAGAGTTCTGATGTGCTCCGCAACGAGCAGTGTCTAATTAGCATGACAATGACATCATTAATGGACACTCAACCAGCCTGATTGTTAAATTACTGCTTTTTCTCTCTTTCTCTCTCTTCTCTCTAGCTCTCTGTCTCTCTCTCTCTGTATTGTCAAAATAGCCTAGTATCTTGCTTTACCAATCAAAGGCTCATCACATGACATGTTTAAAAAGAGCCCCTCACCCCTTCTTTCCCCCGTCCCCCGAATGGAGGCCAGATTACACCTCGTTATCCTGCAGCTGTAAAGTGCAGCCCCCTTCCTGGACTAGAATTTAAATTAAAACACTCACTGGATTAAAGACGCTACACTCACTGCAATCAGGCTCACTGATGAGGGTTTTCATACAGAGTTTGGAGGATGAAAGCTGGGCGCTCGCTGGATAGGACCAGGGAGTGGTTTTGTGTGAGTCATAAGCTGCTGCTGGTTCTTTTGTGTTCTCAGATAGATTTACCCCTGGCTGGCGGTTTTCAGTACTTCAAATAAGCTGTGCATTTCAATAAATGCAGTAGAATAGCCACATGGACAGTACTTTCAGGATACGTTATTATTCACTGGTATCTAACTTTGGAAATGTAAGATTGAAGTGTCAGCAGTGACTACAAGAAGTTCAATATATAGTGGGATTCAGTAATAAAGAAAGGAATATATAGTGGGATTCAGTAATAAAGAAAGGAATATATAGTGGGATTCAGTAATAAAGAAAGGAATATATAGTGGGATTCAGTAATAAAGAAAGGAATATATAGTGGGATTCAGTAATAAAGAAAGGAATATATAGTGGGATTCAGTAATAAAGAAAGGAATATATAGTGGGATTCAGTAATAAAGAAAGGAATATATAGTGGGATTCAGTAATAAAGAAAGGAATATATAGTGGGATTCAGTAATAAAGAAATGAATATATCGTGGGATTCAGTAATAAAGAAAGGAATATATAGTGGGATTCAGTAATAAAGAAAGGAATATATAGTGGGATTCAGTAATAAAGAAAGGAATATATAGTGGGATTCAGTAATAAAGAAATGAATATATCGTGGGATTCAGTAATAAAGAAAGGAGTGTGAAAACACTAAACAACAGTTGTGATGACGAGTAACATAAATGGTAACAATGTTAATTTAGCATTATTCTATTCTCTATATAAAATAGGCATATAAACAGAGTTAAAGTGCAGTACCTGCTTTTACCATCTTCTACATGCTGTACCTGTACATATATACTGTACCTCTACATACATACTGTACCTGTACATATATACTGTACCTCTACATACATGCTGTACCTGTACATACATACTGTACCTCTACATACATACTGTACCTGTACATATATACTGTACCTCTACATACATGCTGTACCTGTACATACATACTGTACCTCTACATACATACTGTACCTCTACATACATACTGTACCTCTACATACATACTGTACCTCTACATACATACTGTACCTCTACATACATACTGTACCTCTACATACATACTGTACCTCTACATACATACTGTACCTCTACATACATACTGTACCTGTACATATATACTGTACCTCTACATACATGCTGTACCTGTACATATATACTGTACCTGTACATACATACTGTACCTGTACATATATACTGTACCTCTACATACATGCTGTACCTGTACATATATACTGTACCTCTACATACATACTGTACCTGTACATATATACTGTACCTCTACATACATACTGTACCTGTACATATATACTGTACCTCTACATACATGCTGTACCTGTACATATATACTGTACCTCTACATACATGCTGTACCTGTACATATATACTGTACCTCTACATACATGCTGTACCTGTACATATATACTGTACCTCTACATACATACTGTACCTGTACATATATACTGTACCTCTACATACATGCTGTACCTGTACATATATACTGTACCTCTACATACATGCTGTACCTGTACATATATACTGTACCTCTACATACATGCTGTACCTGTACATATATACTGTACCTCTACATACATACTGTACCTGTACATATATACTGTACCTCTACATACATACTGTACCTGTACATATATACTGTACCTCTACATACATGCTGTACCTGTACATACATACTGTACCTCTACATACATACTGTACCTGTACATATATACTGTACCTCTACATACATACTGTACCTGTACATATATACTGTACCTCTACATACATACTGTACCTGTACATATATACTGTACCTCTACATACATGCTGTACCTGTACATACATACTGTACCTCTACATACATACTGTACCTGTACATATATACTGTACCTCTACATACATACTGTACCTGTACATATATACTGTACCTCTACATACATACTGTACCTGTACATACATACTGTACCTGTACATATATACTGTACCTCTACATACATACTGTACCTGTACATACATACTGTACCTGTACATATATACTGTACCTCTACATACATACTGTACCTGTACATATATACTGTACCTCTACATACATACTGTACCTGTACATATATACTGTACCTCTACATACATACTGTACCTGTACATACATACTGTACCTCTACATACATACTGTACCTCTACATACATACTGTACCTGTACATACATACTGTACCTGTACATATATACTGTACCTCTACATACATACTGTACCTGTACATATATACTGTACCTCTACATACATACTGTACCTGTACATATATACTGTACCTCTACATACATACTGTACCTGTACATACATACTGTACCTGTACATACATACTGTACCTCTACATACATACTGTACCTGTACATATATACTGTACCTCTACATACATACTGTACCTGTACATACATACTGTACCTGTACATACATACTGTACCTCTACATACATACTGTACCTGTACATATATACTGTACCTCTACATACATACTGTACCTGTACATACATACTGTACCTGTACATATATACTGTACCTCTACATACATACTGTACCTGTACATATATACTGTACCTCTACATACATGCTGTACCTGTACATATATACTGTACCTCTACATACATACTGTACCTGTACATATATACTGTACCTCTACATACATACTGTACCTGTACATATATACTGTACCTCTACATACATGCTGTACCTGTACATATATACTGTACCTCTACATACATACTGTACCTGTACATACATATTGTACCGGTACATACATAATATTATAGTCAGGGCCTGATTTGGTCTGCTGAGGTTCTTGACTTGATTGAGCTCCAATCATCATTGACAGTCACTGTGTGGCCTTTCCATGAAAGACAATATGAAAATGAATGTTTGTTTTACGACATGGCCAATTAAAAAGTATGATCTTCCAATAGCATGCTTGGCTAACCTTAGGAAACACCCACCGCTGCAAAAAAAAAGCATGATTAGAATCCATCAATGACATGAGTCTAATGCTGCCACGACATGGCATGGTAAAGGGGACGCTATTAAGACGCAGTGTTTTGAGGTTTAACTTCTGGTTTGGTTTTATATCTTAAAATCTCTAACGGTTCCTGTGGGTGGATTATGACTAGAACTACTAGACTCTCAGACCTTCTGTGGTGAAACGTTTTTAATCTCAACACTCCAGCTCAGACAACACAATCACAACTGTCACAATGGTGGACCAATTCCTTCTCAAAATAGTAAGAATCTATTTCCAGGTAGGCCGAAATGTTCTTCTATCTGTCCATCCAAATACTAGAAAATGTCCATCAAATTCCCATATTGTCAAAAGAATGTTATACTGTCATGTCTGTGCCATGTTCCAGACCCTCTTGAAGATAAGGTTAACCTGAAATAAAGTCAAAAACTTCTCTTATTGTGAAAAGTTCAAAAGAGGGTCTATTCATTCTGTGAATGAAGAAATCCCTCCTCATCGTAGCAGGTAGAGAAGAGGGCTGGAGGTATTCATTTCTTGGGTCAGGTCTTAAATTGAGTTACACAATTTTCTCCCTGAGAAGATTAGAGGAAGAGGAAGGAGATAAGAGAAGGTCTGGCTGGCTGTCCTCAGGTAGGACGGCCCCTCTCCTTCCCTTCCTCATCATCTTGAGTTGGTCTCTCTCAGCTAACCTCAGGATAGTCTCTCTCACGTGCCAGACCTTGAGGTCCATCCTGAAAGTGGGGTAATACATGCAGCTGGTGAATGAAACCCTAGCCTTGGGTGATATCATACCAATCACATCAACACTGCTGTGACTAAGTGGGTTTGAGTGCAGTATTAAGTAAGTGCTCTGTTGACCACTCACAACTGTGAGCACAAGCTATATCCAGGAGGATCTATATTTTAGGATAATAGAATAGAATAACATATCATCAAGTAAATACCCAGTGAATAAATGTTTTTATTTATCTACACTGTTCTCATTGAGAATCAAAAACACAGTGGAAAAAGTTTGGAATAAAATATACTTCATTTGTTTTCTGTATGTTCCTCTCTTGGTTATGATTTATAATTCAGTTCTCTCATCTAAGCCTCATTTCAAAAGGTGAAAATGTGTTCTGTACATTGTAATAGAGTCAGAAATGGCCAACAACATAGTTAGAGGAGCAAGCCAGCCTGGCTCTAAAGAATGATGGTGTTGTTTGTTTCGTGTCCATTAACAGAACAACACCACTTCTATTAATTCCTCAGCTTAGGCTTCGTCCCAAATTACACCCTATTCCCTATGATGTGCACATATGGCCATTGCGCTCTGGTCAAAAGTGTATGGGCTCTGGGGCACTACGTAGGGAAAGGGGTGCAATTTGGAACTAGGCTTGGTTTCGTACCATTCTTCCTAATTAATTTGGTTTTGTTTTTCCCGCAACGCAAGCCTCTCTCTGCAAATTAATGATGCAGAAACAAAATATTGTTGAGACACTGATGTGCTTCATCTACATGGGGTGAAATTTCTATCATTAGAGAGGGAAAGCAAAGCGGCTGACGACTACAAAGTTTTGAGGCTGCCAGTGAGTGTCGGGGTCCTTCGCCCGCGGGGTGTGTTCCGTCAGTGAATTGATTAGACCACCAGAGAACTGGCATGATAGTCACGGTGAAAAATAATAAATGCATATTTGCAATTCCTATACACATGCATCTTCCATGGCAAGTACGCTGTTTCTTTAGCACTTCCCTACAATAAGGTACACTCCCTACAATAGGGTACGCTACCTACAATAGGGTACGCTACCTACAATAGGGTACGCTACCTACAATAGGGTACGCTACCTACAATAGGGTACGCTACCTACAATAGGGTACGCTACCTACAATAGGGTACGCTACCTACAATAGGGTACGCTACCTACAGTAAGGTACGCTACCTACAATAGGGTACGCTACCTACAATAGGGTACGCTACCTACAGTAAGGTACACTCCCTACAATAGGGTACGCTACCTACAATAGGGTACGCTACCTACAGTAAGGTACACTCCCTACAGTAGGGTACGCTACCTACAATAGGGTACGCTACCTACAGTAAGGTACACTCCCTACAATAGGGTACACTCCCTACAATAGGGTACACTTCCTACAATAGGGTACACTCCCTACAATAGGGTACACTCCCTACAATAGGGTACACTCCCTACAATAGGGTACACTACCTACAGTAAGGTACACTCCCTACAATAGGGTACACTCCCTACAATAGGGTACACTCCCTACAATAGGGTACACTCCCTACAATAGGGTACACTCCCTACAATAGGGTACACTCCCTACAATAGGGTACACTCCCTACAATAGGGTACGCTCCCTACAATAGGGGACACTCCCTACAATAAGGTACGCTCCCTACAATAGGGTACACTCCCTACAATAGGGTACACTCCCTACAATAGGGTACACTCCCTACAATAGGGTACACTCCCTACAATAGGGTACACTCCCTACAATAGGGTACACTCCCTACAATAGGGTACACTCCCTACAATAGGGTACACTCCCTACAATAGGGTACGCTCCCTACAATAGGGGACACTCCCTACAATAGGGTACGCTCCCTACAATAGGGGACACTCCCTACAATAAGGTACACTCCCTACAATAGGGTACGCTCCCTACAATAGGGGACACTCCCTACAATAGGGTACACTTCCTACAATAGGGTACACTCCCTACAATAGGGGACACTCTTACAATAGGGTACACTCCCTACAATAGGGTACACTCCCTACAATAGGGGACACTCCCTACAATAGGGTACACTCCCTACAATAGGGTACACTCCCTACAATAAGGTACACTTCCTACAATAAGGTACACTCCCTACAATAAGGTACGCTCCCTACAATAGGGGACACTCCCTACAATAGGGGACACTCCCTACAATAGGGTACGCTCCCTACAATAAGGTACGCTCCCTACAATAAGGTACACTCCCTACAATAGGGGACACTCCCTACAATAGGGTACGCTCCCTACAATAAGGTACACTCCCTACAATAGGGGACGCTCCCTACAATAAGGTACACTCCCTACAATAGGGGACACTCCTACAATAGGGTACACTTCCTACAATAGGGTACACTCCCTACAATAGGGGACACTCCCTACAATAGGGGACACTCCTACAATAAGGTACGCTCCCTACAATAAGGGACACTCCCTACAATAGGGGACACTCCCTACAATAGGGGACACTCCTACAATAAGGTACGCTCCCTACAATAGGGTACACTCCCTACAATAGGGGACACTCCCTACAATAGGGGACACTCCTACAATAAGGTACGCTCCCTACAATAAGGGACACTCCCTACAATAGGGGACACTCCCTACAATAGGGTACGCTCCCTACAATAGGGGACACTCCCTACAATAGGGTACGCTCCCTACAATAAGGGACACTCCCTACAATAGGGTACACTCCCTACAATAAGGGACACTCCCTACAATAGGGTACACTCCCTACAATAAGGTACGCTCCCTACAATAGGGTACGCTCCCTACAATAAGGTACACTCCCTACAATAGGGTACGCTCCCTACAATAGGGGACACTCCCTACAATAGGGTACACTCCCTACAATAAGGTACGCTCCCTACAATAGGGTACACTCCCTACAATAGGGTACACTCCCTACAATAGGGTACGCTCCCTACAATAGGGTACGCTCCCTACAATAGGGTACACTCCCTACAATAGGGTACACTCCCTACAATAAGGTACACTCCCTACAATAGGGTACGCTCCCTACAATAAGGTACACTCCCTACAATAAGGTACACTCCCTACAATAAGGTACACTCCCTACAATAGGGTACGCTCCCTACAATAGGGTACACTCCCTACAATAGGGTACACTCCCTACAATAAGGTACACTCCCTACAATAGGGTACGCTCCCTACAATAAGGTACACTCCCTACAATAGGGTACACTCCCTACAATAAGGTACACTCCCTACAATAAGGTACACTCCCTACAATAAGGTACACTCCCTACAATAGGGTACGCTCCCTACAATAAGGTACACTCCCTACAATAGGGTACACTCCCTACAATAAGGTACACTCCCTACAATAAGGTACACTCCCTACAATAGGGTACGCTCCCTACAATAGGGTACGCTCCCTACAATAGGGTACACTCCCTACAATAAGGTACACTCCCTACAATAGGGTACGCTCCCTACAATAGGGTACGCTCCCTACAATAGGGTACACTCCCTACAATAAGGTACACTCCCTACAATAGGGTACGCTCCCTACAATAGGGTACGCTCCCTACAATAGGGTACGCTCCCTACAATAGGGTACACTCCCTACAGTAGGGTACACTCCCTACAATAAGGTACACTCCCTACAATAAGGTACACTCCCTACAATAAGGTACACTCCCTACAATAAGGTACACTCCCTACAATAGGGGACACTCCTACAATAAGGTACGCTCCCTACAATAGGGTACACTCCCTACAATAGGGTACACTCCCTACAATAAGGTACACTCCCTACAATAGGGTACGCTCCCTACAATAGGGTACACTCCCTACAATAAGGTACACTCCCTACAATAGGGTACGCTCCCTACAATAGGGTACACTCCCTACAATAAGGTACACTCCCTACAATAAGGGACACTTCATACAGATGTGAATGTTTGTACCAATTTCTCCACGGGGTGGCAGGTAGCCTAGTGGTTAAGCGTGTTGGGCAGTAACTGAAAGATTCAACCCCGAACAACAACTGTGCCGATGACATCAATGAAGTCAGCACCCCGCACCTCACTGATTCAGAGGGGTTGGGTTAAATGTGGAAGACACATTTCAGCTGAATGCATTCAGTTGTGCAACTGATCGCCTTCAAGAATAGCCATTAGACACTTATAGGTTTAAAGCTGTGCTGTATTCTTACATTACATACTGTATGCATCAGTGTTTCCTACATTTGTCTGAATTTGTGGACCTGAACAAGTCACACTAGCAGAAGTAACGAGTCCAAAGGTCTGCATGTTGTTATAATGGGCTTTACCGTAATATGAGGACTATATGAAACATTTGCAGTTAAACGTACGCAAGCGCAAGCGCACACACACACACACACACACACACACACACACACACACACACACACACACACACACACACACACACACACACACACACACACACACACACACACACACACACACACACACACACACACACACACACACACACAG
Organism: Salvelinus fontinalis; assembly: GCF_029448725.1. NCBI lineage: Eukaryota > Metazoa > Chordata > Actinopteri > Salmoniformes > Salmonidae > Salvelinus > Salvelinus fontinalis. The sequence continues at coordinate 24,398,869 of NC_074686.1, forward strand.
ACAGATGGGATATAAGGAGGGATATTTCCGCACCTAATAATTAGCTTGCTTTGTTTTATTCGCTGTGGCATCCGGCTCGTATCCTCCGCGTCACGAGTCACTTCCTCCTTCAGCTCCAGTGTAGAAATGCATGACATACTCCTACCGGTGTAAAATATCTGTTAATCAATGTTGACATTTTTACTGTCTCCATAATGTTGGATTCACTTTTATGCACGTTTACCTGTGAGAACATGCTTGGGATAACCCCCTTCTCACATATTACTAACGTGCATGCAAGACCCCTAACAGTAATGTACCTTGTGATATGGTTCACCTGTTATGTTGAATGTACATTATGGTATCAGAGTGCATAGACACATATGAGCCTAATAAACACACAGATAAACACGTCATTAACTCGGCATGCACAGACTGTTATTGGAATGGAAGGTCATCTAGTTTATCGTAGATCCTGTATGCCACAACAAAGAGGAGGAAACAGTTTAAAGTCATACAGTGGAAAATTACCTTTGTGAACGGAAAAGTTCAACTGAATTTACTGTTATGTGAGATTAAATCTAATCTCAGTCCCCTGGCATTTGCACATATGAGAGGAAAACAAATGTCCCTCCAACGTTTCTTAATGACAACCATCAGTAACTGTCACTTAATTACTGTAAGGAGAGCAACTGCTGAATGTTAGGAAAGAGAATAAGAGAGAACAAATTCAATCCCTACACTGGCATGTGTTTCAGAAGTGTTCTGTTGGTTTATGTGTGTATGACAACAATGTAAGTCACAGTGGTAACACTTTGTTTGAAGGGTACCAAGACGAGGACTTCATAGCACATTCAGAACCAATACATTGAGCCTTATAACACATTCCTACATCAACATTTCATGTTTGTGCACTGTTTGTAAATGCATTATGTATGGCTTATGAATGTGCTATGAAGTCCTTATGTAGGTTGGAACAATTCCAATGAACTATTACCAGAACAGTTTTGGGTGATATATCAATATTTAACACACTTCAGAAAGTAAAAATAAAATACAGTTGAAACGGTGGCTCAGTAACAGCGTTTTGGCTCCAGTGAGTACCATGCCCGGTTCACTCAGTGTGGAGGAAGAGCAATGTCTCCTCTGCTCCCTCTCTCACATCCACTGAGCCCATCCATACATCATCTTAATGTCATTGACAGCCAGTCAGGTTATTAGATGTGTAGATATTAAATTAACCCACACGGTAAACACACACACATGTGCAAAAGCGCACACACACGTGCGTATGTGTGTTCATTCGTGTGTGTGTGTGTGTGTGTGTGTGTGTGTGTGTGTGTGTGTGTGTGTGTGTGTGTGTGTGTGTGTGTGTGTGTGTGTGTGTGTGTGTGTGTGTGTGTGTGTGTGTGTGTGTGTGTGTGTGTGTGTGTGTGCACCTGCATGCGTTCGTGTGTCTGTGATGGTCTCCAGCCTGCTCTGATAGCCAGCGATGACGGATGGCCGTCATTTAAGGGGCTGTATCAACGGTCTGCCCACGTCGCACAGCTGTCACCAGCTAAAGGCATTACAGGGGGGTAATTAATCTGGGCCAGAGAGAGGGAGAGGCACCACTGCTGCTGCAGGACACAGGGGGAGGGCCTGGGTGGTGAGAGGAGGGCTGTAGAGAAATGTAGGATGCAGGAAGGCAGGGTCCCCCATGGTGCTGCGACACTCAAATACGGGTCCACATGACCTCAACCAGCCAACAAAGTAACTGCAGGCTCCTATTGTAGATGTTAAATCCTGGGGCACTTTCAGAATGTAATCGTATTGTAATTGGCCCCAGATGTTAGACACGTCTGTGTGGTTTCTTTAAAGGAGGAGCTCTCTAGGGAGTGAACACTTCATTGCACAGACTAGTGTTTTCCCCAGAATCCCAGTGAAGCAGCAATACCTGGAGTAACTAACCAGCTAGAGGACACTGGTCTACAAGATACATGATCCGGGTCTTGATCAGTAGGTTACAATGGGGCAAAACGTTTTAAAACTGAACAATCAATAAATGTTCTGATAGTGCTTCCCAGCATGAAAACGCTTGCTCCTGTTGGTGCCTACTGAACACACTCCATGTGTTGGGGCACATAATCATTATATGTTGGCATCAAATCTGAACTCAGAGAACTCTTCGTCTGGTCCCTCCGTCACCTGCAGTAGTTTAATTACATGTATTATTCTAAACAGGACAAAATAATTTAGATGCCAAATAATCATGTACATTGATTTTAAGAGGGTTTAAGGGGACAGAGAGAAGTACAGAAGCAGGGTGTTTTCCTGTAATCTCCCCTTCTCTTCCAGGCTAACGGAGGAGCGAGAAAAAGCAAAGTGAGTGAAGGTGTAGAAAAAAAGAAAGAAAGTTATCCTCTTAGGACTTTCCTGATGTTGATAACTACTCTGTGCAGGGGTGCATGAAACGACCCCATGAAATGACCCCCGCAACGACGTGTGTAGAGCTGGCTGTCTGTCTGTGTGTGTGAGTGTGTGTGTCGGCCAGGGCATCAATGGCAATTAATGCAAGTGGTGTCTCAAACAAGGAGGCTAATGAGTTTTAATACACATGCAGGTGAGGGAGAGGTGAGTCGCTGGAACCCATGACAGTCTAATTAGACGCAATTTACTATTCCGGGGGATTCTAATCAGAGGCGCTGGCTGGCTGGCTGAATCACTGCCACAAATCTCTGTATGAAATGAATGGGTTCTTTTTGAACGTGCCAATCTGTTGCCTTGATTGATAATTGGCTGTTTAATTTTTTCTCTCTGTTTGAGCTTCTCTCTCTCTCTCATTCTCTCTCTCACTCTCTCTCTCTCTCTTTCTACTCTCTCTCTCTCTTTTTATTCTCTCTCTATCTCTTTCTACTCTCTCTCTCTCTCTCTCACTCTCACACTAGCTCTCTCTCTCTTTCTAATCTCTCTCTTACTCTCACACTCTCTCGCTCTCACTCGCTCTCTCTCTCACTCTCTTTCTGTCCTGCAGCATTGTGAATGATAGTGCCCAACTCAAGCCGCCACGACAGGACGGAACGGTAGATGTGTTTTGTGCGTTTATAAATCAAATCGTTGTCACGCCCTGACCTTAGAGATCCTTTGTATGTCTCTATTTTGGTTTGGTCAGGGCGTGAGTTGGGGTGGGCATTCTATGTTGTCCTTTTCTATGTGTTTGCCCTGGTATGGTTCCCAATCAGAGACAGCTGTCAATCGTTGTCTCTGATTGAGAACCATACTTAGGTAGCCTGTTCCCACCTGTGTTGGTGGGTAGTTGTTTCCTGTTTTGTGTTTTTTCACCATTCAGGACTGTTTCGTGTCGTTCACTCTCTTTGTTGATTTTTGTCATTCAGAGTTCAGTTTATTAAATTACAATGAACACTTACCACGCTGCGTGTTGGTCCGATGATTCCTATTCCTCATCCGACGAAGACGAGGAACGTTACAGAACTATCCACCACCAATGGACCAAGCAGCGTGGTAGGAAGGAGCAGAAATTGATGGACTCCTGGACATGGGAGGAAATCTTGGACGGCAAGGGACCCTGGGCACAGCCGGGAGAGTATCGCCGTCCTAAAGAGGAGTTGGAGGCAGCCAAAGCGGAGCGGCGACGCTACGAGGAGTTAGCTTGAGTAGAGGTGCACGAGAGGCAGCCCCAGAATAGTTTTTGAGGGGGGCACACGGGGAGATTGGCGGAGTCAGGTAGAAGACCTGAGCCAACTCCCCGTGCTTACCGGGTGGAGCGTTGTACTGGTCAGGCATCGTGTTATGCGGTGGAGGGCACGGTGTCTCCAGTACATGTTCATAGCCCGGTGCGCTACATCGCAGCTCCTCGCATCGGCCGGGCTAGAGTGGGCATCGAGCCAGGACGGGTTGTGCAGGCTCGTTGCTCGAGACCTCCAGTGCGCCTCCACGGCCAAGTGTATCCGGTGCCTCGGCCAAGGACAAGGCCTCCTGCATGTCTCCCCAGCCTGGTGAGTCCTGTGCCTGTGCTAAGCCCTAACCCTCCTGCATGTCTCCCCAGCCTGGTGAGTCCTGTGCCTTCTCCCAGAGCCAGGCCTCCTGTGTGTCTCTCCACTCCAGTGAGGATCCATGGCACGAAGCCTCCAGTGAGGATCCATGGCACGAAGCCTCCAGTGGTGATCCATGGCACGAAGCCTCCAGTGATGATCCAGGGCACGAAGCCTCCAGTGATGATCCATGGCACGAAGCCTCCAGTGATAATCCATGGCACAAAGCCTCCAATGATGATCCATGGCACGAAGCCTCCAGTGATGATCCATGGCAAGAAGCCTCCAGTGATGATCCATGGCACGAAGCCTCCAGTGACAATCCATTGCAAGAAGCCTCCAGTGATGATCCATGGCACGAAGCCTCCAGTGGTGATCCATGGCACGAAGCCTCCAGTGATGATCCATGGCACGAAGCCTCCAGTAAGGAGTTATAGCACGAGTCCTCCAGCGACGCCCTCCAGTCCGGAGCCTCCAGCAACGCTGGACACAGCGACGCCCTCCAGACCGGAGCCTCCAGTGACGCCCTCCTGTCCGGAGCAGCCAGAATTGCCCTCCTGTCCGGATAGCAGCCAAAGTCTCCCTCCTGTCCGGAGCAGCCAGAGTCTCCTTCCTGTCCGGAGCAGCCAGAGTCGCCCTCCTGTCCGGAGCTGCCAGAGTCGCCCTCCTGTCCGGAGCTGCCAGAGTCACCCTCCTGTCCGGAGCAGCCAGAGTCGCCCTCCTGTCCGGAGCTGCCAGAGTCGCCCTCCTGTCCGGAGCTGCCAGAGTCGCCCTCCGGTCCGGAGCTGCCAGAGTCGCCCTCCGGTCCGGAGCTGCCAGAGTCGCCCTCCGGTCCGGAGCTGCCAGAGTCGCCCTCCGGTCCGGAGCTGCCAGAGTCGCCCTCCTGTCAGCCAGAGCAGCCAGAGTCGCCCTCCTGTCAGCCAGAGCAGCCAGAGTCGCCCTCCTGTCAGCCAGAGCAGCCAGAGTCGCCCTCCTGTCCGGAGCAGCCAGAGTCGCCCTCCTGTCCGGAGCAGCCAGAGTCGCCCTCCTGTCCGGAGCAGCCAGAGTCGCCCTCCTGTCTGGAGCAGCCAGAGTCGCCCTCCTGTCTGGAGCAGCCAGAGTCGCCCTCCTGTCTGGAGCAGCCAGAGTCGCCCTCCTGTCCGGAGCAGCCAGCGTCGCCCTCCTGTCCGGAGCAGCTAGAGTCGCCCTCCTGTCCGGAGCAGCCAGAGTCGCCCTCCTGTCCCGAGCTGCCAGAGTCGCCCTCCTGTCCGGAGCTGCCAGAGTCGCCCTCCTGTCCGGAGCAGCCAGAGTCGCCCTCCTGTCCGGAGCAGCCAGAGTCGCCCTCCTGTCCGGAGCAGCCAGAGTCGCCCTCCTGTCTGGAGCAGCCAGAGTCGCCCTCCTGTCCGGAGCTGCCAGAGTCGCCCTCCTGTCCGGAGCTGCCAGAGTCGCCCTCCTGTCCGGAGCAGCCAGAGTCGCCCTCCTGTCCGGAGCAGCCAGAGTCGCCCTCCTGTCCGGAGCAGCCAGAGTCGCCCTCCTGTCTGGAGCAGCCAGAGTCGCCCTCCTGTCCGGAGCAGCCAGAGTCGCCCTCCTGTCCGGAGCTGCCAGAGTCGCTCTCTGTCCGGAGCTGCCAGAGTCGCCCTCCTGTCCGGAGCAGCCAGAGTCGCCCTCCTGTCCGGAGCAGCCAGAGTCGCCCTCCTGTCCCGAGCTGCCAGAGTCGCCCTCCTGTCCGGAGCAGCCAGAGTCTCCCTCCTGTGTGTCTCTCCACTCCATTGAGGATCCATGGCACGAAGCCTCCAGTGGTGATCCATGGCACAAAGCCTCCAGCGAGGAGTTATGGCACGAGGCCTCCAGCGACGCCCTCCAGTCCGGAGCCTCCAGCGACGCCGGAGCAGCCAGAGAAAGAGTCGCCCTCCGGTCCGGAGCTGCCAGAGTCGCCCTCCGGTCCGGAGCTGCCAGAGTCGCCCTCCGGTCCGGAGCTGCCAGAGTCGCCCTCCTGTCCGGAGCTGCCAGAGTCGCCCTCCTGTTCGGGGCCCGCTGCAAGGGTGGGCCAAGACTGAGGTGGAGTGGGGTCCACGTCCCGCACCAGAGCTGCAACCACGGATAGATGCCCACCCAGACCCTCCCCTATAGGTTTAGGTTTTGCGGCCGGAGTCTGGTATGATATAGCATGGTATGATATAGCATGGTGTGATATAGCATGGTATGATGTAGCATGGTGTGATATAGCATGGTATGATGTAGCATGGTATGATATAGCAGGTGTGATGTAGCATGGTATGATAGAGCATGGTGTGATATAGCATGGTATGATATAGCATGGTGTGATATAGCATTGTTTGACGTAGCATGGTATAATATAACATGGTATGATATAGCATGGTGTGATATAGCATGGTGTGATATAGCATGGTATGATATAGCATGGTGTATTATAGCATGGTGTGATATAACATGGTATGATGTAGCATGGTGTGATATAGCATGGTGTGATATAGCATGGTATAAATAGCATGGTGTGATATAACATGTTGTGATATAGCATGGTGTGATATAGCATGGTGTGATATAGCATGGTGTGATATAGCATGGTATGATATAGCATGGTGTGATATAACATGATGTGATATAGCATGGTATGATATAGCATGGTGTGATATAGCATGGTATGATGTAGCATGGTGTGATGTAGCATGGTGTGATATAGAATGGAGTGATGTAGCATGGTGTGATATAGCATGGTATAATATAGCATGGTATAATATAGCATGGTATAATATAGCATGGTATAATATAGCATGGTATGAAATAGCATGGTATGATATAGCATGGTATGATATAGCATGGTGTGATGTAGCATGGTGTGATGTAGCATGGTATGATATAGCATGGTGGGATATAGCATGGTATGATATAGCATGGTGTGATATAGCATGGTATGATATAGCATGGTATAATATAGCATGTATGATATAGCATGGTATGATATAGCATGGAGTGATATAGTATGGTATGATATAGCATGGTGTGATATAGCATGGTATAATATAGCATGGTGTAATATAGCATGGTGTGATATAGCATGGTGTGATATAGCATGGTGTGATATAGCATGGTATGATATAGCATGGTGTGATATAGCATGATATGATATAGCATGGTGTGATATAGCATGGTGTGATATAGCATGTTATGATATAGCATGGTTTGATATAGCATGATATGATATAGCATGGTTTGATATAGCATGGTGTGATATAGCATGGTGTGATATAGCATGGTGAGATATAGCATGGTATGATATAGCATGGTGTGATATAGCATGCATGGTATGATATAGCATGGTGTGTGGTTAATCACTTACCTAGTGGCTCAGTGTTGGTTACAGATAATTAATGGTTAGTGCACAGGGGACTTTTGCTATGTACAATTAACAAATATAAAAATGCAACATGAAAAGTGTTCCATGTTTCATGAGCTGAAATAAAAGTATCCAGAAAGGCCTCCCGAGTGGTGCAGTGGTCTAAGACACTGCATTGCAGTGCTAGCTATGCCACTAGAGATCCTGGTTCGAGTCCAAGCTGCTGGCCGTGACCGGGAGACCCATGGAGGGGAGTGCAATTGTGCCAGCTTCTTCTGGGTTAGGGGAGGATTTGGCTGGCAGGAATGTTCGTGTCCCATCGTGCTCTAGTGACTCCTGTGGTGGGCTGGTTGTCAGGTGTATGGTGTTTCCATTGGCACTGCTGGGTTAAGTGGGCATTGTGTCAAGAAGCAGTTTGGTTGTGTTTTGAAGGAAGCACGGCTCTCGACCTTCACCTCTCGCGAGTCCGTACGGGAGTTGCAGCAATGAGACAAGACTGTAACCAGCAATTGGATACGACAAAATTGTGGAGACAAAGGGGTAAAAAGCTTATTTCTCTCAAATGTTGTTCACAAATTTGTTTACATCCCTGTTAGTGAGCTTTCTCCTTTGTCAAGATAATCCATCCAGGTGACAGGTGTGGCATATCTAAAAGCTGATTAAACAGCATGATCATTAGACAGGTGCACTTGTGCTGGGACAATAAAAGGCCACTCTAAAATGTGCAGTTTTGTCACACAGCACAATGCCACAGATGTCTCAAGTTTTGAGGGAGAGTGCAGTTGGCATGCTGACTACAGGAATGTCCACCAGAGCTGTTGCCAGAGAATTTAATGTTCATTTCTCTACCATAAGTCGCCACCAATGTTGTTTTAGAGAATTTGGCAGTACGTCCAACCAGCCTCATAACTGCAGACCACGTGTATGGCGTCCTCTGGGCAAGCAGTTTGCTGATGTCAACGTTGTGAACAGAAAGTAAGGCAGGCATAAGCTACGGACAACAAACATAATTGCATTTTATCCTGAGGCCCATTGCCGTGCTATTCATCCGCCTCCATCACCTCATGTTTCAGCATGATAATGCACAGCCCCATGTCACAAGGATCTATACACAATTCCCAGAAGATGAAAATGTCCCAGTTCATCCGTGGCCTGCATACTCACCAGACATGTCACCCATTGTGCATGCTCTGGATCGACGTGTACGAGAGCGTTTTCCTGTTCCCGCCAATATCCAGCAACTTCGCACAGCCATTGAAGAGGGGTAAGACAACAGGCTACAATCAACAGCCTGATCAAGCGAAGGAGTTGTGTCGCACTGCATGAGGCAAATGGTGGTCACACCAGATACTGACTGGTTTTCTGATCCAAGGCCTTAACTTTTTTTTAACCCATTAAGGTCGATATCTGCGCTCCAGTGGAAATCTAATTAGCATAACATTTAAAAAAAAAATCTCAATAAAAATCTCTCAGTTGAAGTTAGAGATAATGTATCTGTTTTTTTTTTCATTATCGGTAGCGGTTTGGCAAGAAATGATCATGACCCCTCTATGGATAGATGAGACTCTCACGAACACAATGGTTAGACTGTTTAGTGCCGAAGATAAGGGTTAAAACAATTCCATATACCTTAGTAGAACCCCCGCCCCCGTTCCCCTGTCCCTTCCCCCGACTTAGACAGGGTTAGACTCTTATGGGTTAATAGCTAATACATGTAGGACTTACCTCTGCTGCTATCCTCACACTTCACTACATCTATCAACTCTCCCCAAGCGTGAAATTGCTGCTAATCATGTTAATCATGCCCTGTAATTTATAAAGCACCTTAGCCTTGTCTGGCTAAGCAGATTTCCATCGCGTGCACCACCACAGAGGTAAACATACTGTAGCTAGCTGTACAGTATGTGTCGTATCATGGCCGATTTGGTTCAGATACATTTAGAATGCAGACAAAGCTAAGTAATGCAGATAGGCTGTTTGGGTTTGCTGGTTCTACAGTACATGATGTACCGTGATAACATCTTTTGCACTAACATTCAGTTGTTTATCAATTGATATAATAGACATTTATTAGAAAAGGTCAAAATTAGCTCTTATTGTACAGTCACTATTTTGCAAACAGACAAATCCTTCCTTTGCTGGGCTCTGTTGCTAGATTGCATTCCAGAGTGTGTTTTATTCCACATATTTGTGTGTGTGTGTGTGTGTGTGTGTGTGTGTGTGTGTGTGTGTGTGTGTGTGTGTGTGTGTGTGTGTGTGTGTGTGTGTGTGTGTGTGTGTGTGTGTGTGTGTGTGTGTGTGTGTGTGTGTGTGTGTTTACACAATGTGGCCGGAGTACAAACTAGTATGCACACTTGATCATTGCAGAATTTTCAACCACAATGTTCCACGTCCAACTGACATCTTGGAACAGTCACTAAAGCCTGAGCTGAATTTTAATATCATTGTTTTGCTATCTGTCCAAACAATGAGCGAGCTGATTTGGATACAAGAGAATGGGATGTAATTCTGAATGGGACTATTCATCTCCCCCTTCAGAGTTCACGACAGACAGGTAATTCTCCCCCAGATTCACAGTTTTCTGAAGAACATAATCAAATGTATCTTTTTATTTTATCATTGACCATTTGAAATTAAATCTCATCAACAGGATTAAAGACAGCTATTAAATTAAAATCCACTCACATTTGATTGAGAATGACATCAAAACTTTAATTGAAGTTAGGTGGGTTTAGAGAGTTTCATTTGGATCTCAATGGGATATCCTGATCTTTCACTATAAGCCATGAGAAGAACCCTCCACATGGTTTATTAAAGCTACAATCTGGGATTTGTGTTTCACCCCAATGACAGCCAGTTATGTCATTCATTTTAATGACAAAATGTCTGAAAATATCACAGATTGCACCTTTAAGGAGGCCTAAATTAATATAAATGTTTTCCATCAGGGTTTGAGGAGTCAATCACTCCATGGCGTCTGAGGAGGTATATGAACAGGAAAGGTCAGGGATTATAGGGCTGATACAGTCTGTACAGCACTGTGGATCACTACCCTACAGTACTGGTGGTGGGAAACACTACTTACACAAAGACATGGCTAAGAATAACATCACGGCTGTTGATATGTCATTTTAGGATATTGACAATGAGAATACTGAGGGTGCCTCGGTTGTTAGTGTTTGCAAAATTCATAGCAAGTCGTCACAGCTAATCTCATTAATTCTATCTTGTTTTATCCCAGAATAACATTGTAACAGTTGTGCTTTACTTTACTCTCTCCCTCTCTTTGCTGAATATTGACTGGATGGGAAGTTTGTTTTCAAGGCATAAAAAAACTGATGCAGAATTGGCATTTGTTTTGGTTTTAAGGCTTTTTTAACTTTGCAAAGTGAATCCAATGAATACTGTTATTTCATGAATGCCTTACCAATGCCTTGGAAATATCCAGTTGATAGATACTGTAAAGGGCACTGTAATGGGGGTGGTATATCACTTAATGCATGTAAATAGTTGTGGTAGGTAGCCTAGCGGTTAGAGCGTTAGGTCAGTAACCAAAAGGTCGCTGGTTTGAATACCCGAGCCAAAAGTTTAAAAATCGGTGGATATTTCCTTGAGCAAGACACATAACCCACATTTGCTCCTATGACTGACCCTGTAAAATAACACATTTCACTGCACTTATCTGGTATATGAGTCAATAAAACATGTATCTAAAATACCAGGAGAAGACCAAGAAAACAACCAGATACTTGTCATTACTCTGCATCATCATCACAAACAGACCCCAAATCCGATATGGTGGTTGAAGACCATGCTGAAGACAGATCAGATATAGTGGTTGAAGACCATGATGAAGACAGATCAGATATGGTGGTTGAAGACCATGCTGAAGACAGATCAGATATGGTGGTTGAAGACCATGCTGAAGACAGATCAGATATAGTGGTTGAAGACCATGATGAAGACAGATCAGATATGGTGGTTGAAGGTCATGCTGAAGACAGATCAGATATAGTGGTTGAAGACCATAATGAAGACAGATTAGAAATGATGGTTGAAGATCATAATGAAGACAGATCAGATATGGTGGTTGAAGACAAATCAGATATGGTGGTTGAAGACCATGTTGAAGACAAGTCAGATATGGTGGTTCAAGACCATGATGAAGATAGATCAGATATGTTGGTTGAAGACCATAATGAAAACAGATCAGATATGTTGGTTGAAGATCATGCTGAAGACAGATCAGATATGGTGGTTGAAGACCATAATGAAGACAGATCAGATATAGTGGTTGAAGATCATGCTGAAGACAGATCAGATATGGTGGTTGAAGACCATGATGAAGACAGATCAGACATGGTGGTTGAAGATCATGATGAAGACAGATCAGATATGGTGGTTGAAAATCATGCTGAAGACAGATCAGATATAGTGGTTGAAGACCATGATGAAGACAGATCAGATATGGTGGTTAAAGACCATGTTGAAGACAGATCAGATATGGTGGTTGAAGACCATGTTGAAGACAAATCAGATATGGTGGTTGAAGACCATGATGAAGACAGATCAGATATGGTGGTTAAAGACCATAATGAAGACAGATCAGATATGTTGGTTGAAGACCATAATGAAAACAGATCAGATATGGTGGTTAAAGACCATAATGAAAACAGATCAGATATGGTGGTTAAAGACCATAATGAAGACAGATCAGATATGGTGGTTGAAGACCATGTTGAAGACAAATCAGATATGGTGGTTGAAGATCACGATGAAGACAGATCAGATATGGTGGTTGAAGACAAATCAGATATGGTGGTTGAAGACTACGATGAAGGCAAATATTATGTGCAATTGTGGGGGACATGATTTGGGTTGACATGGCAATGATAACCATAAGGGACATTCCCTTTCAGCGGTATGCCAAAAGATTGCTCGGTAGTGGGTTTTCTCCCATTGGCAAGTTTATTTAAATTATTAGTTAATTGAGTCCTTATTCATTATTGTGCATGCTAGACAGTGTGGTGTAGGCTGTGCCATTGACAGTAATAAAAAATAAAAATAAACTGTCAATAAAAACAGCATACAACTGTTTACATCAAATTTCTAATGTTACACTGTGAAAAATACTAATGCTGGTGCTGAAGCGCTTAATAGACATTGCAGCCTGTTCATGCCTCAAGGGTGTATTTTGAGTAGTGGGGAGCATTTTAAGAATTTTTGTGTGTGTGTGTGTGTGTGTGTGTGTGTGTGTGTGTGTGTGTGTGTGTGTGTGTGTGTGTGTGTGTGTGTGTGTGTGTGTGTGTGTGTGTGTGTGTGTGTGTGTGTGTGTGTGTGTGTGTGTGTGTGTGTGTGTGTGCATGTGCATGTGTGTGTATGCATTGCGTTGTGAACCAGCAGTACATCAGGGCAATCTCTTTTTTTGGTTTAACGGTTGGATCAGAGTGGTTTATTTTGTCTCTAGCTACTGAACGAATCTCCACTATACCGCTACAGTACTCTTATGGTGTAATCTCCCTCTTCCCATCCCGGCGGCATCACATTGACCTAATAGAAATCTTTATGAGGCATATGTCGGAGGCCTGCGGATGAACTTGATGACAATCTAGCAGTCTATGAGATGTCTCCCTACCAGCACTACTGGCTCGCCGCTTCGCACAGTCATTTATATCACCCAGGCTGCGTCCCTGATGGCACCACATTCCCTATGCAGTGCAGCACTTTAGAAGGAATAGGGTGCTATTTGAGGTTCTTGGAGCTCAGAGAGATATGATAGCCGTAGCTATGGCCGGCGTCCTTCAAGAGAAACATCAAATAGAGAATCAGCTCCTTTTGTGGTCTCCTCAACAGAGTGGTAGTTACAGTGCCTTGCAAAAGTATTCATCCCCCTTGGCGTTATTCCTATTTTGTTGCATTACATTCTGTAATTTAAAAGGATTTTTATTTGGATTTCATGTAATGGACATACACAAAATAGTCCAAATTGGTGAAGTGAAATTTAAAAAATAACTTGTCTCAAAAAATTAAAAAAACACAAAGAAATGAGAAAGTGGTGCGTGCATATGTATCCACCCCCTTTGCTATGAAGCCCTTAAATAAGATCTGGTGCAACCAATTACCTTCAGAAGTCACATAATTAGTTAAATAAAGTCCAGCTGTGTGCAATCTAAGTGTCACATGATCTCAGTATATGTACACCTGTTCTGAAAGGCCCCAGAGTCTGCACCACCACTAAGCAAGGGGCACCAACAAGCAAGCGGCCCCATGAAGACCAAGGAGCTCTTCAAACAGGTCAGGGACAAAGTTGTGGAGAAGTACAGATCAGGGTTGAGTGATAAAAAAATATCCGAAGCTTTGAACATCCCACGGAGCACCATTAAAGCCATTATTAAAAAATGTAAAGAATATGGCACCATAACAAACCTGCCAAGAGAGGGCTGCCCACCAAAACTCACGGACCAGGCAAGGAGGGAATTAATCAGAGAGGCAACAAAGAGACCAAAGATAACCCTGAAGGAGATGCAAAGCTCCACAGCGGAGATTGGAGTATCTGTCCAAAGGGCCACATTAAGCCGTACACTCCACAGAGCTGGGCTTTACGGAAGAGTGTCCAGAAAAAAGCCATTACTTAAAGTGTTTGCCAAAAGGCATGTGGGAGACTCCCCAAACATATGGAAGAAGGTACTATGGTCAGAAGAGACTAAAATTGAGCTTTTTGACCCTAAAGATAAACGCTATGTCTGGCGCAAACCCGACACCTCACATCACCCCGAGAACGCCATCCCCACAGTGAAGCATGGTGGTGGCAGCATCATGTTGTGTGGATGTTTTTCCTCGACAGGGACTGGGAACCTGGTCAGAATTGAAGGAATGATGGATGGCGCTAAATACAGGGAAATTCTTGAGGGAAACCTGTTTCAGTCTTCCAGAGATTTGAGACTGGGACGGAGGTTCACCTTCCAGCAAGACAATGACCCTAAGCATACTGCTAAAGCAACACTTGAGTGGTTTATGGGGAACATTTAAATGTCTTGCAATGGCCTAGTCAAAGCCTAGACCTCAATCCAATTGAGAATCTGTGGTATGACTTAAAGATTGCAATACACCACAAGGAGCTGGAACAGTTTTGCCTTGAAGAATGGGCAAAAATCCCAGTGGCTAGATGTGCCAAACTTATAGAGTTAAAGAGACATACCCAAAAAGACTTGCAGCTGTAATTGCTGCAAAAGGTGGGGGGGGGGGGGGGTGACTAGTTCTGCACACTCAAGTTTCTGTCTTTTGTTGTCTTATTTCTTGCTTGTTTCACAATAAAGAAATGTTGCATCTTCAAAGTGGTAGGCATGTTGTGTAAATCAAATGATTCAACCCCCTCCAAAAAATCTATTTGAATTCTATGTTGTAAGGCAACAAAATTGTAAAAATGCAAGGGGCTGAATTCTTTCGCTAGCCACTGTAGCTATAGGGATGGACAGTATATGAGTATGTAGGAGAGTGGTCGAGTGGGAATTTGATAGAAATCCAACCATGACTGGTCTTGAGTAAGGCCTTATGCTGAAATGCAGACAACGCTGATATACTGTATTCAATGTCTTTGTTTTATTGCTGTTTTCCACCCTTTCTACCACATTCAAAGATCATATAAATGCCTCTGATGTGACGCAGCTAGCTAACTGTAGTGATTTATCCCGATTCTGTTGAATGAGCCTAAATACCCCAGTGTCAACACTGCCAGAACATGCTTAAAAAAATCAACAGTAAATTGCCTTTGAACCAGTGCCACCACAGCCACCCCTTTTCAGTACTCCATGAAGGGCATCAGGGATGGGATGGTGTGGAACGAGCTGCTACACTTGGTGCAGTGCAGTGAATGCTGTGTGTGTAGCAGACCACGGTGATGTCAGACTGGTAATGTAATTACAAACCCATCTGTCTTTCATCGTATGACAAGCACAAAATGTCCAATTATGGTTTCATTTAAATTCTAATTAGTTCGGCCCAATTTCACAGGCAGCTATGGCAATGCAGGCAGGCTCCAGTGTGGTGTGGGAGAGAGTTGAAGCTAATGACGGAGAGATAGATACACCACCGCCACTCTCTCTCTACTACCAGGAGACCCAACCTGGGACTGAGAGTTCTGTTCTGTTCTGCTGCTCGCATTATTAAACAGATTAGCATTTAGAGTTATTGGTTTGAGGTGATTAACGGCAAAACAAAAAGGCTAGGAATAAGAATAGCTGATATCCAATCAATCATTTCAGGGCGTATCTGTCAGATTCTTGTACTGCTCTGAAGAGTAGCACTGGGACAGAATATACTAAAGTGTGGGATGACATTGTTAAGTAGTTCACCACCATTACATTCCCAAATCAGCTGAGTTATTGTAAATTCAATAGGCTTTGGTTTGAAACACTTAGTTCTGTATCAAAACTGGAACGATCAGATGAGTTCTTCAATGTGGATTTTAAAGCTTGATTATTATACACACTTAATAGCTTGGAGGTGGAGCTACTCGCCTGCCATTGTTTAACTCTGTATCTGTGTGTTTACTGTTGCTTTCTTGTTGTACTCATTCGGATGCAAATTAGAATTCATAACAGCATAAATATTGTCACCAGTGGAACGTCAGGGAAGCTCCTTAATACATAATACATGTTGATTTCTTTCTCTTCCCTTCCACAGATTACTGGTCACGTGTCTCTGAGGCAGAGGCAGGAAACTGGGAGCGAGGCGAGGCGACACTCGGTAAGTGTATTCCAGGCGATGGATGGTGGTTCTCCTCTCTGCTCTCTCTGTGTTTGGGTCATGATTAGCCTGTAATCAGCAAAGAACAAACTGATTATTAGCTCTACGCCAGTCGACTGCCTTCAGGGAATCTGCTATCTCTCCCTGTATTTCCTCTCTCTCTCTCTCTCTCTCCCTCTCTCTCTCTCTCTCTCTCTCTCTCTCTCTTTCTCTCTCGCTGTATATCCCTTCCTCTATCCCCTCCCCCCCTCTCTCTTCCTTTCACTCTCCTCTATCCCTTTCTCTATCCTTTCTCGCCCTGTCCTATCTCTCTCAACCCCTCTCTCTCCCTCTCTGTATCTCCCCCTCTCTCTAGCTCTCTCTCTCCCTCTCTGTATCTCTCTCTCCCTATCTCCCCCCCTCTCTCTCTCTAGCTCTCTCTCTCTCTCTCCCCCTCTCTCTCTCTCTCTCTCTCTAGCTCTCTCTCTTTCCATCTCTTCTTTTCTATCTCTTCCCTCCACTGATTAGACTGGGATGGCGCTTCGTGTATTTCCATATGTCAGTGGCGCATCTCTCTCTCTCTCACCTCTCCTTAATCATTGGTGCAACATCTCACCTGATTACACCTCAAAGTCTGATTACCGCTTGACACTTGATGCATGGGCCTGACTCACAAGTCACCAGAACCCAGGGATAGGACAATTCTTTAGACAAAAGCTTCTTCACACATCTATCTGGTCCTGTGGGGAGAATGGCATCCCTGTGCACAATGTTGTGGGTTAAACAGTGCTTTTGCACATTTCATTATTGTGTTGTGAACAGAAGAATATTGAATAGCCTAGCATCTCTACTCATTTATGATCTCAAAAGTCTCCTAATTAGCTTTAGCTTGGCGGGCTAACACATTCCCCAGTTCCATTATACATTATGTTTATTGACCCGTCCAGCCACGTTATGTTCATTCTATCAGCCGGATGGTACAACATTGCACCTAATTAATCACCCAGTAACTGGTGTTACTCTGGACTGGTACCAAGGAGCAGAGAAGGCGGTTCAGCACACTTGATAAATCACCCGTGGTTCCAGACAGCCGCATACTGCGCCGAAGGATTTTCAACAATATGAGGTGGAGAAAATCAATGACACTGTTGACCCTACTGGCATCTCAGAAACCTCAGACTCAGAGTAATTCAGTTTTTCAAATGGTGACCTCGTATGAGAAACATGAAGTGGGGACTGTATTCAGTTATTGTGCAATTTTGAGTCCCAGAATTGTTGCCTTTATACAAGCAAGCTGAGAATGGAAACATGTGTAGAACTGCCATGCAATTTAGACTGTGTTGGTCTTAAACGTTAAAGTATAGGTGGCATATATCAGACTGTAAGGTATTTATTACTATCACTGTTTTCGGCATTTTGAATTATTACTATTTTACATCTCCAGTAATGCACAATATTAGAAAAAACACGTTGGAAAGGAAGTGCAATGCACCATGATTGAATTCCATCTGAAACTTTAAAGCCACACAAGGTCAAGGGAAAACACCCACCTCAACTTTGAACGGTCCTTTAAATGTCCCCCAAGAAGTACGTCCCCCACGTCATTTTCTTTTTCTAATTACAGCTAGCTACGATCAAGTAAATTACATCTCGATGGCATAAAGGTTATGTATTATTCCCTGTTCGGCAGCGAGATGAGAGAAGCTCATCGAGGTCCCAAGGCACTCTTTCATTACCGAACAGATTGATCAGCAGATGAGCTGGAGAGACGCTGTGTGGAATCTGAATTATTTTCCCAAAGCTCATATTCTCCCAGCTAGAAGTCATTAAAACCTACATTTCCTGCCGTCTAATAATATGAACAACCAAAATCAACAGCTTCATATTGAGAAGTTTAACATCTCAATCGGATAACTTTTTTTAATGATCCCCCACAGTGAGTTTTAAGCTATGTCTACTTTGTACAGTAGTGGAGGTGGTGAAGTTTAGTTGACATAAGCTATCACCAACTTTTATCTCTCTCTGGTGTTTGTCTACTTTGGAGTTGTGTTCTTTCACGGTTATTCTTGCCACCTGAACACAGAAACGAGAGACTGGAGCATCCTTAGCATATTGGTTAAACTAAAGGTCTACTGAAAGGACTCCTCTGAAAAATCACTTCACACAATTCATCCTCAATGAATTTCGGACATTTCCCCCTAATTGTAAGGAGTGCAAATTTAAGGGCCTATGTTGCCGGTACCGGGATTGAACATATATTCTATTTACACAACCAGGGTGCTATTTGCTTTGTTCCTAGGGATCTTATTACTGTGTGGACTTTTCAATATTATATGTTAATTATGCAGAGACATTGAGTAAAAGCTGCTGCTTGCCTGCAGCCAGAAAATCAATGGACTACTTAGAGCCCTAATACATTCTAATATCCTCACTGCATCTTTAAAAAAATCATATTCACTCGGCTGGTTCTGATTTGCTAGCTGCAGCCCCGAGGTTAGTTCTGATTCGCTTCTGCAGCCCCTAGGTTAGTTCTGATTCGCTAGCTGCAGCCTCAAGGATTCTCACGTAAACTGGCACAGGGCTCTAGAGCTCCAGGTTCATGACAGCACACAAACAAACAAGCCACTTCCTGTTGCCTTCCTCCTAATTTCTCAGCAGACTAACCGCTTTCGGTGTGTGTATATACAATTAATCAGGAAGTCTTTCTTTTCCTGTGGAATGATTAGGCCAGAGTTAATGTTTCTCTATTAATCAAATTAGGGCAATGATGCAATAGGCTATACACTCTGAAAAAAAGGTTCCTTATAGAACCAAAAAGAGTCCTATTGCTTGCTTCATATATGGAACCACTAAAAGTTCTATATGGAACCCTTTCATTCTATGATCAGAACCCTAGAGGTTCTTCTTCACTGAGCCAAAAAGGAATTATGGCTACTACTATTAAATAGTAATTTTTAGCAAAGAATATAATTTAATAAACAATTAAATAATGGACAAAAGAATACCAGCGTTGTTTTTAGAATTGACTATCATTATATGCAAATGTAGTTTGGAAATATGCACTGGTGGCCAGGGAGGCATCTCTTTGTTTGAATGATGGCCCAACTCTTACTGACTTCTTTACAGTACAACTTTGTCCATGAGTTACAGCGAACAACAAAAACGTGTTATCAACCCTCTCAAAGTTGAGAAGCAGGTGCAGGTGTTAAGTTTAATATAACAAATAACATGGAACGATACAAGGAGTAGCATCTAGACATGAACAACAGAAACAATACTGCCTGTGGAAGGAACCTAAGGGAGTTCCAGAAAAAGGGGAGGTAATGAGTGAGGTAAAGGAGTCCAGGTGTGCTTAATGATGAAGTGCAGGTGCGCGTAATGATGAAAGCCAGGTGCGAGTAATGATGGTTCCCAGGACCGGTGGTTAGTAAACCGGCGACGTCGAACACCGGAGGGGAAGAGCGGGAGGAGACGTGACAAATTCATTAGAGACGAGCACAGGCATAAGCTGCAGTGCAGCACCCCAGATGGAGAGAGGAGCCATCCAGTTGTCAGATCAATTCCGTCCATTTTTTAGAGCACCGGTCCAGGATTTGATCCAGTGGCTAAGGTCCAACTCATTAGACGCTGGGCTACCTACTGCCAGTACAGTATGGGTTGTTGCCTGACTGGTAGCAGAGATCAAGAAAAAAATTGCAAAAACATGAATTAATCTTCAGAAATAATATTAATCTGCCAAAATTAAGACAAAATGCTATGCAGACATATACTTTTTATGATGTAGAAGATTAACTTATATGCAGTTGTTGTCAGCAGCAGCCAAAAGAGATCCTCTGCCTCTGATATTTCTGTGCAAATAATAAAGTGTGTTAAAAGTCACACAATGATTAACTAGGCTATTGAATCACCATGACTTATTATATATAATTGATTATATATAATTTATACAGTACCTCCTCTCAGTCAGCAACAGTCTTCTAATGGCTTCATGAAACATTGTCCCCGCAATTGACTCCACACTAAAAAATGAAATGAAAGTAACAATTAGCTAATTGCCCATGTCAGGCTGGGTTCTGTAGCTCTATTCGGTATATCCCATAACAAAAAATTATGTTCATTTTAAAGAGTTAGGTGACTAGCTTAGCTTTTTCTACTTAGCTAGCTAAGATTTAGCAGGTTTATAAATGTGCTCAAGGTTTATAAATGTGCTCAAATTCTAATAACGTTTCAACTTTATTTATCAGCCTATAGTTTATCATGTGACTTTGGCTTCATATATTTGACTTAAAGAATCAACTTTGCTTTCCTTAATACATTGAAAAATAATGTGCTTATTGGTAGACTACTTGCAAGTTGGTTCAACTACCGTCTTCTTGCGTCATCATGCTGGAATGACAGTTGATTTTTGAATTGGAATGGCAGTTAAATTTTGAATTGGAATGGCAGTTAAATTTTGACTTGAAATGGCAGTTAAATTTTGACTTGATCAAACGTTTCTACACTGAGCTCCAAAAATATTGGGACAGTGACACATTTTATAATGTTTTGGCTCTGTACTCCAGCACCTTGGATTTAAAATGATACAATGACTATGAGGTTAAATTGCAGACTGGCTTTAAATTGAGGGTATTTTCATCCATATCGGGTGAACCGTTAGAAATTAATGCATTTTTTGTACATAGTACCCCGATTTTAGGGGACTAAAGTATTGGGACAAATTCACTTATATGTGTATTATAGTAGTTTGGTCCCATATTTTTTATCCAAGAGTGTATGCTTTTATTAAACACAGTATTTCCTTTTGCTTCTAGCTAGCCTTTAGTTTTATACAGCACAGGTGTGTAGGAACCTTGCTGTTTGCCACTCAGACCGTGGCAACAATGTTGCAAAATATGAATTTGATCTTCCCCCTGTGTAACGATCGTCTGTGGTGGTAGAAGGATCGGACCAAAGCGCAGCGTGGTAAGTGTTCATGATGATTTTTAATTCAAACTCAGAACACTAAACAAAACAATAAACGATGAACAAACGAAACAGTACCGTGTGGCGACAAACACTGACACGGAAGACAAACACCCACAAACCAAAAGACAAAACAGGCTACCTAAATATGGTTCCCAATCAGAGACAATGACAAACACCTGCCTCTGATTGAGAACCATATCAGGCCAAACGACAAACCCAACATAGAAACACAAAACATAGATAACCCACCCAACTCACGCCCTGACCACACTAAAACAAAGAAAATACAAAAGAACTATGGTCAGAACGTGACAGTCTGCCATACAGCATTAACGGTGTTGGGAGTCAGCTATCCATTTTTCTAACCAGGCGAAGTCATGCAGCAGCATCATTATGTCAATGCAAAACAGCTGAAACAAATTAAAAGGGAACGTTAGCTGTCATTTCAGAGTTTGATGTTAACTGTTGTTTTCTAAAATCTCCTTAACACTCTGGGGTATAGGGATAGAACCCTCAAAGTTCTTTCCCTTCACTGCTTACTGTATATGGAACATGTTTCAGTAAAGGGTTCTTTAATGTTGTCCAGAGGACCAAAAGGTTCTGTATATATAACCCTTTTTTCTAAGACTGCAGTTTATGGGTAATGAATGCTAGAAGCATTGTGTGCAGAAACACAACACCCACACTTTCAGATTAAGATGACCAAAATGTATGATGAAGATGAAGAAGAGGAAGACTAGCTGGTACATTCCTAAAACCGCTAAGACCGACATTTGGACAGATTAGCCTTTTTTCTGCATTTTTAAATTCATTCTTTTCTGAAGCCTCAACCTCAGCCTTCAAGGGATACTTCGGGATTTTGGCAATGAGGCCCGTTATCTACTTTCACAGAATCAGATGGACTTGTGGATTCCATTTTTATGTGTCTGTGTGCAGTTTGAAGGAAGTTGCCAACTAGCACTAGCGCAATGACTGGAAGTCTATGAGTATCAAATTCCCCAAGTATCCCTTTCAGCGTCCCCTTTTCTCTCTGTCACAGTTGTCTCTCTACTCGTCCCTTGTCCTTGTACATCCTTTAAATCGGGAGAACCTTCAGCCAAAGTCTTCTTAGAGGTCTGCTTGACCTCATGTGGAAACAGCAAACAGCACCTACTGTATACCGTACGTGGAAGCTTCATGCAAAACGGTCAACAGTCAACTTTCTCGATCACCGACAAATTGTAATGTCTATATTCACAAGTGCAGCCAAATGGTGTGAGATGCAGTAATTTAGTTTTTTTGTGCTAATATCTATCAACTCCAGTTGCTCTGGGTTTTTGAGTGGCCGCCTGCTGTTAGCTGCGTCTTAGAGGCCTCCACATGCTGCTTTGCTTTCCTCGCCTCTCTCCGCCTGCTCCATTTGTTTGTTCCGAAAAAGGAGATGCACGGCATGATAAAGCACACTAATCAATGGTAGGGATGTCATTTATTAACTTTTGAGAACATCCTCATATTAGCTTAACAATTCCTGCTTACCTGTGCCACTACTTTGCTAGCACACATACACAGTGGTGGAAAAAGTACCCAAGTGTGATACTTAATAAAAAATTACTCAAGTAAAAGTGAAAGTCACCCAGTAAAATACTACTTGGGTAAAAGTCTAAAAGTATTTGGTTTGAAATATACTTAAGTAACAAAAGTAACTGTGATTGCTACAATATACTCAAGTATCAACAGTAAAATTATAAATCATTTCACATTCCTTATATTAAGAAAACCAGACGTCACGATTTTTAAAAATGTTTTTTTTATTTACGAAAAGCCAGAGCACACTGTTATGCTGATGAAGGAGAACCCAAAAGCGACGAAATAGAAACAGAGTCTTTATTCCAGTCTTAGACAAAAACGATACTCCTGATATATCTAAGGTAAAAACAAAACAGGAAAACTGAAATCCTCTCGTCAGTAGAGATGAACGACTGGAGACGCGACCACTAGACACCTGCTCACACGCAGCATCTGATGAAGGCAAAAACACGATAGGGCGGAACAAGGACACAGAACAGCAAACATCAAACAAGAATCCGACAAAGACAGAAGCAGAAAACAGAGGGAGAAATAGGGACTCAAATCAGAGGGCAAAATAGGGGACAGGTGTGAAAGAGTAAATAAGGTCGTTAGGAGAATGAGAACCAGCTGGGAGCAAGAACGGAACGATAGAGAGAGAGAGCGGGAGAGGGAAAAAGGAAGGAGGAGAGAGAGGAAATAGAAAGAGGGAAAGAACCTAATAAGACCAGCAGAGGGAAGCACAGGGACAAGACATGAAGATCAAAGACAAAACATGACAGTACCCCCCCACTCACCAAGCGCCTCCTGGCGCACTCGAGGAGGAACCCTGGCGGCGACGAAGGAAATCATCAATCAACGAACGGTCCAGCACGTCCCGAGATGGAACCCAACTCCTCTCCTCAGGACCGAAACCCTCCCCCTCCACTAAGTACTGGTGACCACGTCCCTGAGAACGCATGTCCATGATCTTCCGTTCCTTGTAAATAGGTGCGCCCTCGACAAGGACGGGAGGGGGGGAGGGAAGACGAACGGGGGCGCGAAGAAAAGGCTTGACACAAGAGACATGGAAGACAGGGTAGATGCGACGAAGATGTCGCGGAAGAAGCAGTCGCACAGCGACAGGATTAACGACCTGAGAGACACGGAACGGACCAATGAACCGTGGAGTCAACTTGCGAGAAGCTGTCGTAAGGGAAAGGTTACGAGTGGAAAGCCACACTCTCTGACCGCGACAATACCTAGGACTCTTAATCCTACGTTTATTGGCGGCTCTCACAGTCCTCCCCGCTGACGAAGGCAGACCGGTAATAAAGTCTAAGGCGATCTGAGACCATGGTCGAGAAGGAATGGGAAGCGGTCTAAGACGACCGGCAGGAGAAGAGTTACCTGACTTAGTCTGCGCGCAGTCCGAACAAGCAGCCACAAAACGGCGCGTGTCCCGCTCCTGAGTAGGCCACCAAAACCGCTGGCGAATAGAAGCAAGCGTACCCCGAACGCCGGGGTGACCAGCTAACTTGGCAGAATGAGCCCACTGAAGAACAGCCAGACGAATAGAGACAGGAACGAACAGAAGGTTACTAGGACAAGCGCGCGGCGACGCAGTGTGAGTGAGTGCTTGCTTTACCTGTCTCTCAATTCCCCAGACAGTCAACCCGACAACACGCCCTTCAGGGAGAATCCCCTCGGGTTCCGATGGCGACAATCGATGAGAAAAGTAAGCGCAAGGATGGACCTTATCGTCAGACTGGAAGCGCTGGGACAGAATGGCTCCCTCGCCCACCTCTGAAGCGTCAACCTCGACAATGAATTGTTTAGTGACGTCAGGAGTAACAAGGATAGGGGCGGATGTAAAACGCTTCTTGAGGAGATCAAAAGCTCCCTGGGCGGAACCAGACCACTTAAAGCAAGACTTGACAGAAGTCAGAGCTGTGAGAGGGGCAGCCACTTGACCGAAATTACGAATGAAACGCCGATAGAAATTAGCGAAACCGAGAAAGCGCTGTAACTCGACACGTGACTTAGGAACAGGCCAATCGCTGACATCCTGGACCTTAGCGGGATCCATCTGAATGCCTTCAGCAGACAGATAATCATCGAGAGCCTTACGTTCGGGAGCCGACAGAGAGAATAATCTACCCCGAGGAGAAGTGGTCCCCGGATGGAGATCAATACAACAATCATACGACCGGTGAGGAGGAAGAGAGTTGGCTCTGGACCGACTGAAGACCGTGCGTAGATCATGATATTCCTCCGGCACTCCTGTCACATCACCAGGCTCCTCCTGAGTAGAGGGGACAGAAGAAACAGGAGGGATAGCAGACATTAAACACTTCACATGACAAGAAACGTTCCAGGAAAGGATAGAATTACTAGACCAATTAATAGAAGGATTATGACATACTAGCCAGGGATGACCCAAAACAACAGGTGTAACAGGTGAACAAAAAATCAAAAAAGAAATGGTCTCACTGTGGTTACCAGATACTGTGAGGGTTAAAGGTAGTGTCTCATATCTGATACTGGGGAGAGGACTACCATCTAAGGCGAACATGGGTGTGATCCTCCCTAACTCTCTGAGAGGAATGTCATGTTTCCGAGCCCATGCTTCGTCCATAAAACAACCCTCAGCCCCAGAGTCTATCAAGGCACTGCAGGAAGCAGCCGACCCGGTCCAGCGTAGATGGACCGACAAGGTAGTACAGGATCTTGATGGAGAGACCTGAGTAGTAGCGCTCACCAGTAGCCCTCTGCTTACTGATGAACTCTGGCCTTTAACTGGACATGACATGACAAAATGTCCAGCAGAACCGCAATAGAAGCAAAGGCGGTTGGTGATTCTCCGTTCCCTCTCCTTAGTCGAGATGTGAACACCTCCCAGCTGCATGGGCTCAGTCTCTGAGCCGATGGAAGGAGATGGTCGAGATGCGGAGAAGGGAAACCCCGTTAACGCGAGCTCTCTTCCACGAGCTCGGTGACGAAGATCTACCCGTCGTTCTATGCGGATGGCGAGTGCAATCAAAGAGTCCACGCTGGAAGGAACCTCCCGGGAGAGAATCTCATCCTTAACCTCAGCGTGGAGTCCCTCCAGAAAACGAGCGAGCAACGCCGGCTCGTTCCAGTCACTGGATGCAGCAAGAGTACGAAACTCTACAGAGTAATCCGTTATGGATCGATCACCTTGACATAGGGAAGCCAGACCCCTGGAAGCCTCCTTCCCAAAAACTGAACGATCAAAGACCCGTATCATCTCCTCCTTAAAGTTCTGATAAACGTCAGAACACTCAGCCCTTGCCTCCCAAATAGCTGTGCCCCACTCCCGAGCCCGCCCAGTAAGGAGTGATATGACGTAAGCGATCCGAGCTCTCTCTCCAGAGTATGTGTTGGGCTGGAGAGAGAACACAATATCACACTGGGTGAGAAAGGAGCGACACTCAGTGGGCTGTCCAGAGTAACATGGTGGATTATTAACCCTGGGTTCCGGAGACTCGGAAGACCAGGAAGTAGCTTGTGGTACGAGACGAAGACTCTGAAACTGTCCTGAGAGATCGGAGACCTGAGCGGCCAGGGTCTCAACGGCATGACGAGCAGCAGACAATTCCTGCTCGTGTCTGCCGAGCATTGCTCCCTGGAACTTGACGGTAGTGTTGAGAGAATCCATAGTCGCTGGGTCCATTCTTGGTCGGATTCTTCTGTTATGCTGATGAAGGAGGACCCAAAAGCGACGAAATAGAAACAGAGTCTTTATTCCAGTCTTAGACAAAAACGATACTCCTGATATATCTAAGGTAAAAACAAAACAGGAAAACTGAAATCCTCTCGTCAGTAGAGATGAACGACTGGAGACGCGACCACTAGACACCTGCTCACATGCAGCATCTGATGAAGGCAAAAACACGATAGGGCGGAACAAGGACACAGAACAGCAAACATCAAACAAGAATCCGACAAAGACAGAAGCAGAAAACAGAGGGAGAAATAGGGACTCAAATCAGAGGGCAAAATAGGGGACAGGTGTGAAAGAGTAAATAAGGTCGTTAGGAGAATGAGAACCAGCTGGGAGCAAGAACGGAACGATAGAGAGAGAGAGCGGGAGAGGGAAAAAGGAAGGAGGAGAGAGAGGAAATAGAAAGAGGGAAAGAACCTAATAAGACCAGCAGAGGGAAGCACAGGGACAAGACATGAAGATCAAAGACAAAACATGACACACACTCCAACACTCAAACATCATTTACAAACTAAACATTTGTGTCTAGTGAGTCCGCCAGATCAGAGGCAGTAGGGATGACCCTGGATGTTCTATTGATAAGTGTGTCCTGCTAAGCATTCGAAATGTAACAAGTACTTTTGTGTGTCAGGGAAAATGTATGCAGTAAAAACTGCATTATTTTCTTTAGGAATGTAGTGGAGTAAAAGTAAAACTTTATTAGTGCCTTAAAGTATTTTTTATTTAAGTACTTTACACAACTGCACATACACCACACTCTCTTCTCCAAAAGAGATAAGCTCATGCTTGGGGGTGCCACAGGGTTCAATTCTTGGACCGACTCTCTTCTCTGTATACATCAATGATGTCGCTCTTGCTGCTGGTGATTCTCTGATCCACCTCTACGCAGACGACACCATTCTGTATACTTCTGGCCCTTCTTTGGACACTGTGTTAACAACCCTCCAGGCGAGCTTCAATGCCATACAACTCTCCTTCCGTGGCCTCCAATTGCTCTTAAATACAAGTAAAACTAAATGCATGCTAAACAACTGATCGCTGTCTGCACCTGCCCGCCTGTCCAACATCACTACTCTGGACGGCTCTGACTTAGAATATGTGGACAACTACAAATACCTAGGTGTCTGGTTAGACTGTAAACTCTCCTTCCAGACTCACATCAAACATCTCCAATCCAAAGTTAAATCTAGAATTGGCTTCCTATTCCGCAACAAAGCATCTTTCACTCATGCTGCCAAACATACCCTTGTAAAACTGACCATCCTACCAATCCTCGACTTCGGTGATGTAATTTACAAAATAGCCTCCAAAACCCTACTCAATAAATTGGATGCAGTCTATCACAGTGCCATCCGTTTTGTCACCAAAGCCCCATATACTACCCACCACTGCGACCTGTACACTCTCGTTGGCTGGCCCTCGATTCATACTCGTCGCCAAACCCACTGGCTCCAGGTCATCTACAAGACCCTTCTAGGTAAAGTCCCCCCTTATCTCAGCTCGCTGGTCACCAGCACTGCACTAGCACCCACCTGTAGCACGCGCTCCAGCAGGTATATCTCTCTGGTCACCCCCAAAACCAATTCTTCCTTTGGCCGCCTCTCCTTCCAGTTCTCTGCTGCAAATGACTGGAACGAACTACAAAAATCTCTGAAACTGGAAACACTTATCTCCCTCACTAGCTTTAAGCACCAGCTGTCAGAGCAGCTCATAGATTACTGCACCTGTACAGGGCCCATCTATAATTTAGCCCAAACAACTACCTATTTCCCTACTGTATTTATTTATTTATTTATTTTGCTCCATTGCACCCCATTATTTCTATCTCTACTTTGCACATTCTTCCACTGCAAATCAACCATTCCAGTGTTTTACTTGCTATATTGTATTTACTTCGTCACCATGGCCTTTTTTTTTGCCTTCACCTCCCTTATCTCACCTCACTTGCTCACATTGTACAGTATATAGACTTATTTTTCTACTATATTATTGACTGTATGTTTGTTTTACTCCATGTGTAACTCTGTGTTGTTTTATGTGTTGAAATGCTTTGCTTTATCTTGGCCAGGTCGCAATTGTAAGTGAGAACGCGTTCTCAACTTGCCTACCTGGTTAAATAAAGGTGAAATAAAATATAATAAATGCTGCCCAATATTGTGCTTTAAAGATTCATTAATATCAGAGAGAAAAATCCATACATTAATTTTGTCATTGCTGTATATCTGCCAGCTGAAAGATTTCATGAAGATAATTCATGTAATCTATTAGTTTCAATTCAATAGCTTTTTAGGCAAAACAGATGAAAGCAGACCGCTTTGGGAGAAGTGGAGATTGCTGTGTTTCAATGCACTACTCAGTTAAAGATAGTCAGGTCCAAAATGATTGGCATTGATAAAGATGTGCAAAAACTACTGAGCTATATTGTATGCCTAAAAATGTCATTCTTTTTACTAATGCAATTTCTCAGATAAATATATTTTGTTTAACAAATAATATATTTAAAACAGGGGTAAAAAATCTCAAAAGATTTTAGAAAAATGCTCAGTGTTGTTATCCTTGCAAGAGGGTACTGGAGTATTGAAAACAGGGGTGACAATCATGACCCCTATCTTTTTTACATAAAAAAAAGACTTGTTAAAAAAAATCTTTCTCTGAGCAATTGTATTGGTATAATAATAGATGTTTTATTTCTTGAGCATACATTATAGCTCAGTATTTGTACTATTTATTTTATGCAGTCTTTTTTGCTCATCTTTATCAAGGGTGTTAGATTTGGACCAATACATGACTCCTAATACTATCAAATCACCAACAAAAAAATGTGTCACATGCTTTGTAAACAGTCAAATGCTTACTTCCGGGACCTTCCCAACAATGCAGAGAGAAAAAAATTGAAAATATATAATAAAGATAACTTGGCTATATTGTATACACTGGGTACCAGTAAGAAGTTGATGTGCAGCGGTACGAGGTCATTGAGGTATATATGTACATATAGGTAGGGATAAAGTGACTAGGAAACAGGATAGATAATAAACAGTTGCATCAGTGTATGTTGCCATACCAAACGGTGATGCAATCAAGATCTTTTTATTTTTGTTTTATTTTACTTGATCCCAACACCACCCTCAATGGTTATGCTACTATGGTTATTCTCCCCCACCCCCTCAGTCTTTACTCTGATTCCACCCCAATTGTAACGGCTGTCGACGTCGTTCTCCTCCTCAGACGAGGAGGAGCATGGATCGGACCAACACGCAGCGAGGTATGTAGACATGATGAATTTAATAATAATAACGAAGACGAAAATATACTTGAACAAACTACAAAACAACAAACGACGTTAAACAGACCTGAACATGAGAACTTACATAACACGAAGAACGCACGAACAGGAACAGACTAAACAAACGAAACAGTCCCGTGTGGTGACAAACACAAACACGGAAGACAATCACCCACAAACAAACAGTGAGAACAGCCTACCTTAATATGGTTCTCAATCAGAGGAAACGTCAAACACCTGCCTCTAATTGAGAACCATATCAGGCAACACATTTAACCCAATATAGAAACACATAACATAGAATGCCCACCCCAACTCACGCCCTGCCCAACTAAACACATACAAAAACAATGGAAAACAGGTCAGGAACGTGACACCAATGGACATTTATTTATTCATCACTGCCACAGTTGGTATTATGTATATAGTGCTATATCTTTTTATATTGTTGTTTTTCATTACCATTTTAATTATTTTATTTCACTAGTCCTGCATGTTGGAGCTCGTAGCCTAGGATTTTCACTGTACCCTGTAATCACACCTGCAACCCTGTCCATGTGACTATTAAACACTCTGAATATGAATCTGAATGATAATGTGCTTCTAAAATCCTCTGCTGGTATCAAGTCCAGTAAAGACAGTGAGCCGCACAGCCACTGCCTTAGGGTTGGTCTAAGGTGCTTATTTCAAACAATGACTTAGCATTTTTATGGAGCGGTCCCTTGGTACTTTATTATTGCACCATGCCACACAACAGATAGACCAATATCAGCATAACCTGCTTGGTCGGGGGGTTGTTTGCTCTCATTTTAATGACATTGGTTTCCTGACAATAGCATTAATTTCCTGAATATGTAAATGTCTTCCTAATGTGAAATCCCACTATAACTGGTAAAACTGTAGAGAGTTAATGAACCCTTTGTAATTACAATTGCTATAGCAACAGCCGTACCTGGCCACGCTCTGATATTATGCCAGCACGGTGGTCTCCTCCCCCGCCGAGTGAGCAGTTGGTCGCAGAAAAACCAAAAGCCACATTAAACTGTTTTCATTACGCAGAAGAAGCGTCCTCCTTTGAGCACAAATAGGTAGGAACACGATGCGTCGTTAGTCTCTAAAAAATGAAGCACCAGCTAACATCATTAAGGGTCCACAGAATGTAGTAGCATTTTAATAGATTAATGTTCTCACTTTGGGTTCAGACGCCCTAATGCAATCAAGTCACCCCAGAAGTAAAATCATTGGGTTATACATTTCCAGTTGCTAATAATGCAGAATTGCATAACCACTTGTTCATAATGACTGCATTGAGATCATGTGTGAAACAAAGTGTTCCTTGGCCGTGCTGTGATTTCCACTTTCACCACAGTTAAAATAACTTTCCATATTCAAATATTTATATTTTTAGGGTTTAAAGACAGTCAAAACTTTGGACAAAACAATGTATCTTGATCAACACACCTTCAATCAAAGTCTGGAGAGACAAGTGTTTCTGGAGTGTATGAATGTGTATACATTTATATATCAGGAGGAATCATAATGGTGTCACAGTGTAAGCCTGACACTGGTTAACACATCTGGAAAATTCTCTTCAGAACTATCATTCATTTCAACTTAATTTCATTTTGCCATCTTGGTGATTATGACAAATCCATCTCTGTCACAATCTCAAGTAATAATCCAATTTAAAAAGAAATGGACAAATTATGAAGAACAAGGAATGTATCAACGTATAGAAGACCCAACAAAACAAGATTTCATCCTTGGAGAAGCAAGTCCCTGATTTCAGCTCACCTAAAAACTAGACTCCACAATAAAATTAGGGAATTGAGCAAAGAGACTTTCATAGACCCCCCCCCCCCCCCTGAAACAAGTGAGGAACTCAAAGTAATGAACTCAATGACTGCAAACAGCTCAGCGGTACTCCTGCAGTCCTTCTATGACCACTGTGACGAGCCTGAGCGTGGCAAATTACTATCCTGCCACATCAAGAAGTTAAATTCAGACAGAGCAATTAATGCAATTCAAAGTCTGAAAGTGGGGAATATCTTTGGACCCCTGTGGAAGTAAATCATACCTTTGCATTCTATTATAGCTTTTATAACGCCCTTTATGAAGCTGAATCCCCAGAGAGTTCAGCTCATAAGAAATCTATTTTAGATGGAATTAATATTCATTCCAAATCAGAGGAAATTAAATTAGACCTGGGTGATAATGTGGATGTTCAAGAACCACAGACCTACACTGATTGGACAAAAGATTAGGAACACCTGCTCTTTCCATGACATAGACTGACCAGGTGAAAGCTATGATCCCTAATTGATGTCACATGTTCAATCCACTTTAATCAGTGTAGATGAATGGGAGGAGACAGGTTAAAGAAGTATTTTTAAACCTTGAGACAATTGAGACATGGATTGTGTATGTGTGCCATTCAGAGGGTGAATGCGCTAGACAAAATATTTAAGTGCCTTTGAACGGGGTATGGTAGTGGGTTCCAGGCTCACCGGTTTGAGTGTGTCAAGAACTGCAACGCTGCTGGGTTTTTCACGCTCAAAAGGTTACAAGAATGGTCCACCACCCAAAGGACATCTAGCCAAGTTGACACAACTGCGGGAAGCATTGGAATCGACATGGGCCAACATCCCTGTGGAATGCTTTCGACACCTTGTAGAGTCCAAGCCCAGACGAATTGAGGCTGTTCCACAGGAAGGGAGTTCCTAATGTCAGTCATATATATATCATTGGAATAGTGGTTGATCATAAAGAGAACTGTGGTTATAGTAAGACACTTGTGATATATTATCTGTAGGACAATATTCCAGAAGAGGATTGTAAACAAAAAAAGTATTTTAAAAACTCCATCTTCTTATAGTTAGCATTCACTGAAATGTGTCATCCTTCCTCAATGTGGACTTCCCTTTCTGAACAACAGAGGGAGGCACAGTGAGAGTGAGAGTGAGAGTGAGAGAGAGAAATAGAGGGGCTGCCCGAGAGAGAGAGAGAGAGAGAGAGAGAGAGAGAGAGAGAGAGAGAGAGAGAGAGAGAGAGAGAGAGAGAGAGAGAGAGAGCGATAGAGAAAGAGAGAGCGAGAGCGATAGAGAAAGAGAGAGCGAGAGCGATAGAGAAAGAGAGAGCGAGAGAGAGAGAGAGAGCGATAGAGAAAGAGAGAGCGAGAGAGAGAGAGATAGAGAAAGAGAGGGGCTGCCCAAAAGACAGAGAGGGAGAGAGAGAGAGAGGGCGAGAGAGAAAGAGAGAGCGCAGAGGATGACAGTTTGTCATATAAATCAGTGTCAGCCCGACTGCTTCTCGTTCCTCGTTGATGTAAATTGCAGGTGACAGGGCTAAGTACCAGGCTTTGCACATGACAACGATGACTCCCGAGGAAGTTCTTCACGGTCCCCTCGTCATCCGCTCGCTGTGACAGCACTGATTATGCAGGCTAAGAGTTTGTCAAGTTCGCATTAACAGAGATGGCCACACAGAGGAAGCTCAGTACAGTGCTGAAATGGCACATCTGATGCCAAGCCATTGATCTATTTTGGTGAAAAGAGATGTTTGAGTGAAAAGAGTGGTTTTTGGATTTCAAATCATTGATCGATTCATTAAAAACATGTTTAATAGTAGTATTAGGGTATATCTTAGACCTGAAGACTATCATGTGCATGTGAACACCTAGTTACCCATGTAAAACTGCTGTGCACCTCCTTGTTTCGACTGCTGTTCCTACTCTCTCTCTCTCTCTCTCTCTCTCTCTCTCTCTCCCTCTCTGTCTTTCGGGCAGCCCCTCTATTTTTCTCTCTCTCTCTCTCTCTCTCTCTCTCTCTCTCTCTCTCTCTCTCTCTCTCTCTCTCTCTCTCTCTCTCTCTCTCTCTCTCTCAATTCAATTCAATTCAATTCAAGGGGCTTTATTGGCATGGGAAACATGTGTTAACATTGCCAAAGCAAGTGAGGTAGACAATACACAAAAGTGAAACAAACAAAACGAATTAACAGTAAACATTACACATACAGAAGTTTCAAAACAATAAAGACATTACAAGTGTCATATTAAATATATACAGTGTTGTAACAATGTACAAATGGTTAAAGCACACAAGTTAAAATAAGTAAGCATAAATATGGGTTGTATTTACAATGGTGTTTGTTTTTCACTGGTTGCCCTTTTCTTGTGGCAACAGGTCACAAATCTTGCTGCTGTGACGGCACACTGTGGAATTTCACCCAGTAGATATGGGAGTTTAACAAAATTGGATTTGTTTTCGAATTCTTTGTGGATCTGTGTGATCTGAGGGAAATATGTGTCTCTAATATGGTCATACATTGGGCAGGAGGTTAGGAAGTGCAGCTCGGTTTCCACCTCATTTTGTGGGCAGTGTGCACATAGCCTGTCTTCTCTTGAGAGCCATGTCTGCCTACGGCGGCCTTTCTCAATAGCAAGGCTATGCTCACTGAGTCTGTACATAGTCAAAGCTTTCCTTAAGTTTGGGTCAGTCACAGTGGTCAGGTATTCTGCCACTGTGTACTCTCTGTTTAGGGCCAAATAGCATTCTAGTTTGCTCTGTTTTTTTGTTAATTCTTTCCAATGTGTCAAGTAATTATCTTTTTGTTTTCTCTCTCTCTCTCTCTCTCTCTCTCTCTCTCTCTCTCTCTCTCTCTCTCTCTCTCTCTCTCAGAGTGCGCAGTCAGGGGTCTGTCTGCTTCTGTGCTCTGTGTCTAAGCACCTAGAGGTGTGATCTATGGAAGAGTAATGGCCATGGTAATGATCCTGAGGACAGGCTGTCCAATAGAACAGCGTGATTTAATCATAGAAGGAGATCCCCTCCCCCTGCGGGAAGTCATTTAACATATCGAGAGCAGCTTGGGATTAGAAGGTTCTATCCTCAAAAATATGATTCTTAGATAATTGGCTTTGGAGTTCTAAATCCACATTGGTTTGAATGGTGTCAGCAATTTTAATATTGAATTCTTTTGAACTCAACAAAAATAGTTGTGGTATTTAGAGTACTATACAGGTGGAAAACATTGACCAGAACAAGGCAATAACTCAATTTGGATAAAAATCCAGATAGAGCGTTACAGTCCCAAGCTCTCGATATATACCGCATTCTCAAAACGCTGTGAATAATGTCCATCATTTTCATAGGACTAACGGAGAGATTTGCATGATTTGACACAAATTGGTGAAACTAAATTGTTTGTGTGTGTGTGTGTGTCGCGGCCAGATTCGCTTAAAGCCTCGCACCTGATTGTCTCCCATGCTGAGACTGATGCTGGTATAGTTTCTTCTCTGTCTGCTTGTCTTCTCATGTTATTGCACCTTCTCTCTGTATGGAAAGATTGTCCTCCATTGTAGTCGATATTTATTCATCAAGATTATTTCCAGGCTTGTGTCAAGAGACACTGTAAATCAATTGTATGTCCAATTGTGATTTGGTTCCCTTTACATAAGGGCCTTTTGAATTCCTGAATAACAAGAAGTTATAATTTACAAAACAACAAACAACCCACTCAAAACACGACTTGAACAGATGAATTTGTCCTTACAGAAATCCATTACCATGAACAAATACTCAGTCAATGGAACTGTGAGTTCATATATCCATTACACAACGTAGAACGTGTCAATAATAGTAATATAGATTATTATTCATAGTAATACATTATTTACGCTGATCAATTCAAGGGGTTATTTTCAATTGTTCAGACATAAAAACAAAAACCCCAACACACCCTTTTTAATATCACCAAAAATATATAAAACGTAGTGAAAACAGAAAAAAACATGTAAAAATACAGAACAAAACCCCCCACTCCCTTGAAACCCACAACCCACAGACTTTCATAACCTTCCTCTATACAAAGCCCCAAAACATTAGCATTTATAGGGTCTGCTCACACACCTGGTGGTCCTAATCAGCCACTTACGTGGTCCCATTGTTTTATTTTTATTTGCGTGTGTATGATGGAGAAATTAGTTCCTGTCCATCAAGCGCAATATAGCTGTCACAATCAATGAAGAAGACCATTTGTTTGTAGACATTCTCTTGCAATGCGTTTACACCAATACCACGAACAGAGGACAAGGTAGACCCGCAAATCAATATACATTGGACACAGTCCAGTTCCTGCCTCTCTTTGATCCTCCTCTCTCTCTGGTTAGGGAGTTTGTTTGGAAGAAATTCACCTAGGAAGAAAGTCTAAACATGAGAAAAATGTATTTAGTCCCGACTGAAAACCATGATAATCTAATTGTATAATATCCACATCATTATAAAATGGTGATTAAAGAGGTTGCTAATGATTTGACCTGACCTGACGACCTTGACCTGGTGCAGCTGTCTCAAGAACTCAACATAGAACTCAAGAATATCCATGGCCAGAGGACAAAGAAACCAGCGGCGA
This sequence comes from Salvelinus fontinalis, assembly GCF_029448725.1. Lineage (NCBI taxonomy): Eukaryota > Metazoa > Chordata > Actinopteri > Salmoniformes > Salmonidae > Salvelinus > Salvelinus fontinalis. Next base: position 24,434,868 of record NC_074686.1, read on the forward strand.
TGGAAAACTTTACAACAGAGGCCTTATGTTCCTCAAGGAGCCAAGACAATGAAGTCTGGATGAGCTGGATGAGATCCGTTGAAGACCATCCTAAGATCGAATCCTGCTACACCAGCTCTGACCCTCGACGGATATGACAGGGCTTGCAAACTATTACAGATTTCAAAGGGAAACCTAGCCACGAGCTGCCCAGCCTCACGAGCCTACCAGACGAGCTAAATGCCTTCTACGCTCACTTCAAGGCAAGCAATGGTGAACCATGCATGAGAGCACCAGCTGTTCCGGACGACTGCATGAACTTGCTCTCCATAGCCAATGTGAGTAGGACCTTAACATTTGCATGGCCGTGGGGCCAGGTGGAATATCAGGATGAGTACACTGGGCACGCGCTGACCAGCTGGCAGGTGTCTTCGCTGACATTTTCAACCTATCCCTGACATGATCTGTAATACCAACTGACTTCAAGCATACCACCATAGTCCCGAGCCCGAAAAACACCAAGGTAACCTGCCTAAATTACTATTGCCCCATAGCACTCAGATATATAGCCATGAAATGCTTTGAAAAGCTGGTCATGGCTCACACCAACACCATCATCCCAGACATCATGGTCCCACTCAAATGTGCATACCGCCCCAACAGATCACGCATCTCTATTGCACTTCACAGTACCCTCACCCACCTAGACAAAAGGAATACCTATGTAAGAATGCTGTTCATTGACTACAGCTCAGCATTCAACACCATAATCCCCTCCAAACTCATTACCAAGTTCAGGACCCTGGGACTGAAAACTTCCCTCAGCAACAGGATCCTGGACTTCCTGATGGGCCACACCCAGGTGGTGAGACTAGGCAACAACACATCCTCCACTCTGATCATTAACATGGGGGCCCCTCAGGGGTGTGTACTTAGTCCCCTCCAGTACACCCTTTTAACCCACAACTCCTATCATCAAGTTTGCTGACGATGCAACGGTGGTAGGACTGATCATCGATGACGATGAGGCAGCCTATAGGGAGGAGGATAGAGACCTGGCAGTGTGGTGCCAGGTCAGCAACCTCTCCCTCGACGTCAGCAAGACAAAGTAGCTGATCGTGGACTACAGGAAACAGTGGCGAGCATGCCCCCATCCACATCGATGTGGCTGTAACGGAGCGGGTCGAGAGCTTCAAGTTCCTCGGTGTCCACATCACTAAGGAATTAACATGGTCCACAAACACCCACACCAGTGGAGTCTGGTGACTTGACGAATTGATGAGGACGGGAGACCCACGGTATGGGCGCGGAACGCACGGAGATAACAAAGTGTGTTTCAAAAATCATCAAAGACAAATTATTTTTAACCTAATGTAATGATGTGTGCTGAGAATCGGGAAGAAAGTTCAGGGAGTGAGTGTTTTAATAAATAAACACAACAATAATACAAAATAAGAAACACGAACAACGCACAGACATGAAACAGAAACCGAAACAATGACGCCTGGGGAAGGAACCAAATGGAGAGACATATATAGGACAGAGTAATCAAGGAGGTGATGGAGTCCAGGTGAGTGTCATAATGCACTGATGCGCATAACGATGGTGACAGGTGTGCGCCATAACGAGCAGCCTGGTGACCTAGAGGTTGAGAGGGAGCACACGTGACACCTAAAGCATTTAATAAAGACATTTATAGTACAATATTATGGGAAATGGGAATGAGAGGGCTACTTACACCATGTTGGAAAGGGATCACAGCAGGGATTGAATGAGGGTATGAGGCATGAGTTGAGGTGTTCCGAGGCTTGACCAGTGCAGAACAGGATTTGACTGGGAATACAAAAAACAATAACACAACACACTACACATTTAGACAAACGAGCTAAGAATGAGTTAGTCCAAGTAAGGAGTAAAATCACTGATGTGTAGTAATGTGATTGTATTTGTGTATGTGATTGACTCTACATACAATAATGAGAGAAAAATGATAGGGGTACTCACATTGGGGAAACAGTCAATGTGCCAGTGGATGAGCGGGCACAGTAGACGTGGCTTCAGTTCATGTCAGGAGAAAGTTTACAATGGTAGTGGTGTGGAATAGTCATCAGCTCGTAATTAATCAGGGAACAGGAGGGGACTTACAAATAAAATGGAAATACATATACGGCTGTGCCATCGTAGGTTTGGACAACAAGTTTCTCTATGAAGTTAAACTCAGACATCTCAAAATTCATAAAGTCAAACTCAGACTGCGCATCTCGCCCACTTGACACTTCAAAGTAGCCCAAGAAGCGTTCCTGAATAAAGCCCTGATTATCCACATACCTGATGATAATTGACAACTGCAAGCAGACTGGTGCCACCGTAGGTCCCAGAGCGGTGGAGCAATTTTTACCCCCTGGGGTCTGGAGTTTTTCCTTATATGTTAACATAACTAGGAAAACTCTGGACCCTATAAGGTATGACAGTGATGAATCAGTTGTAAAAAGGTTTTATATAGGCTATGATGGGACCAGTTTTTCCTAATGGTCACATGATTTTAAACATGGTTTGTTAAGCCCTGGGGGGGGGGGGGTCAAACTGCAGCATCCTCCTACTTGTTCTTATGAATTATATCTAGACTAGATCAGGAGGGGGTTTCCTCGACCCAGACGACAACTGATAGACAATAGAACTCACAGGACTGAGCTTGCTTTATGCATGTTTGCATCATGCAGGCCTATGCAACTCAGATCTGTCATCACTATTATGTTGATTGATTCCTTTAAGTTAATCATTTTGGATAAAAAACGCATAGGCAGCCTATCCAGCCCAATTTTGAATATAAACTAAATTTGATCACAATCACATTTTCTTCTGACACACAAATGGACTATAAATACATAACGTTACCAATTAGCTTACGGTGACCAGATGGACAGATTAAAGAGAGAGGTGGTAGTGCGCCATAGGCTGTAACGTTATGCACCTGCTCTTATTAGAAGCCTACAGTTGATCAGACTGAAAAATTGTCGTTTTCATCCCATACAGCATGTCAGATTTGTAATGTTTAGGTGTTGTCAACGAGTGTATAAGAGGCGAAGTCAGGTGCAGGAGAGTAGCGTGATGTAAACAGGAGCACTTTCCTTCTAGTTCCAAAACGAGAGCAATACATAAATCAAATGCGCTCAAAACACAGAACATAACAAAAGTAAAGCACAAAATAAAATACCACAATAACATGAAACAATTACACATAAAACATGCTGGGAAACAGAGGGTTAAATACAAGTGGATTGATTGGGGAAATGAAAACCAGGTGTGTATGGAAACAAGACAAGACAAATGGATATATGAAAAATGGAGCGGCGTCGATCGTCGAACGCCGCCGGAACAAGGAGAGGATCCGACTTCGGCGGAAGTCGTGACAGGTGTAGCCTAGGCTGCTGCAACATTTAAGTCATGAGTTTCTGCTTGTGTCTGTCCGGAGTGATTATGTGTTCACATCTTTGCTAATAAAAACCAGAGGATAGTGGAAAGCCTACCTGAGCGCACGCAAAGAAATGCGCTGCGTCAACCTCTCTTTAATCTAACTGTTAATGGGTGATGCGATGAAGGCTATCAAATCATTTGGAATTGTTTTCGACATCCCAGAAAAGACAGTCAAGAGTTTGATGTGCTCAGCAAGTAAAGCAATTACCTCTGCAAGCTCCTTGTAGTTGCCCATGTTTCTCTCTCGTCGTGTCCTCTAAAAGCAATAGAGGGTGTTGAGTATAGCCCAGTACATCACTGTGGCCAAGCTCCCTGCCATCCAGGAACTCTATACCAGGCGGTGTCGGAGGAAGGCCCCAAAAATTGTCAAAGACTCCAGCCACCCAAGCCATAGACTGTCCTCAGTGTTTACCGCATGGCAAGCGGTAACAGTGCACCAAGTCTGGAACCAATAGGACCTTGAACAGCTTCTACCACCAGGCCATAAGACTGTTAAACAAGACTGCTAAATAGCTAATCAAATGGCTACCCGGACTACCTGCATTGACCCTTTTTTGCACTAACTCTCTTGCAAGAATTCTATGCACACCCACACTCACACATACATACACTGACACCACAACACACACGTACACACACACACTACACATGCCCACATACACATAACACGCACACACGCATGCATACTAAAGCCACACACACACACACACACACACACACACACACACACACACACACACACACACACACACACACACACACACACACACACACACACACACACACACACACACACACACACACACACACACACACACACACACACACACACACACACACACAGACTTTCATACTCACCACAGACGCTGCTGCTACTGCCTATGATCTATCCTGTTGCCTAGTCACTTTACCCCTGCCTATATGTACATAGCTACCTCAACTACCTCGTATCCCTGCAAATCGACTCGGTACTGGTGTTCCTGTATATAGAAATGTTATTCTTACTCTCTGTTGTTATTTGTTATTCACAGTGTATTTATTTCTTGTCTCACAATTTTATTTTTTATTGTGTAATTTTCACTCTGCATTGTTGGAAAAGTGATAAAGCATTTCACTGTTAGTCTACAGCTGTTGTTTACGAAGCATGTGACAAATAACATTTTAAGTAAGTCGTAACGATTTGATCAATCTATTGAACTGAATAAAAACCCATTTTAGGCAGGAAGAACAGAGCTAGGTAGAGTTGTGTGCCATGGCTATACACTGATATGAGTCAAAATGCATCTGTCTACCCCCAGTCAGAACCCTCTACCGCCAGTCAGAACCCTCTACCCACAGTCAGAACCCTCTACCCACAGTCAGAACCCTCTACCCCCAGTCAGAACCCTCTACCCACAGTCAGAACCCTTTACCCACAGTCAGAACTCTCTACACCCAGTCAGAACTCTCTACACCCAGTCAGAACTCTCTACCCCCAGTCAGAACTCTCTACACCCAGTCAGAACTCTCTACACCCAGTCAGAACTCTCTACCCCCAGTCAGAACTCTCTACACCCAGTCAGAGCTCTCTACACCCAGTCAGAGCTCTCTACCCCCAGTCAGAACTCTCTACCCCCAGTCAGAACTCTCTACCCCCAGTCAGAACTCTCTACCCCCAGTCAGAACCCTTTACCCCCAGTCAGAACTCTCTACACCCAGTCAGAACCCTTTACCCTCAGTCAGAACTCTCTACACCCAGTCAGAACTCTCTTCACCCAGACAGAACTCTCTTCACCCAGACAGAACTCTTTATACCCACTCAGAACTCTCTTCACCCAGACAGAACTCTTTATACACACTCAGAACTCTCTACACCCAGTCAGAACTCTCTACACCTAGTCAGATCTCTCTACCCTCATTCAAATGACATATAAACTCTCAACCCCCAGTCAGAACTCTCTACCCCAAGTCAGTGAGAAGACATCTAATTGCTAATCTATAATCCGTTTAATATGCTCTTGCCTTTTTGCGATTGATCCTTCGCCAGCCGTAACAGCACCACCAGAGGCTACAGTAATCCCATTATAGGTGAGGCTGCAGAATCCAAATAGCTCTTTTACCCTTGTCACCAACTCTTTCTCTTTCTCTCTCTCTCTCTCTCTCGCTCTCTCTCTCCATATATCTCTCTCTCTCTTTCTCTGTCTCTCTTTCTTCACTTGAGGCGTCCGTCCCTCTGTTATTGTTTTTAATTGATAACCTCGTCAAGCAGAGACGGAGGGGAGGTAAAGAGGCAGACACCATTTCTCCTTTGGCTGGAATCAGCAATAAGAACAGTTTGGCTCATATTCACTGTTTGTACTTTCAGTGGCGTTATGCCTACTGAAACTGAGGGGGCAGGTGCACACTCAATTTGATCCATTTAGAAATAAAAATAAACATGATATAGCTTATTTTATTCATTCAAATATGAAGAATGTGGCCTCCAGTACCCCGTCAAAAACGTTAGATGAATGACGCTTCTGTATATCATTCTATTTTCATGGATGCCATAACAGGTTAAGAATGTGTATAGATCATTCTCTCAACTGTGAAGTGACCTCTGACCCTTTGAAATGAGCCAATCTAAAGCAGAGGTCAGGTCACTCTCAAGGTTGTTGTTGGCCCAGGTGTTGAACTCTGTTCAATTACATTTACAATACCTGAAAATGTCATCACAAATGAGTTTTCAATTAATGAAAATCAGATTTTAAGACTGAAACGATTAATTAACCTATATAAACTGAGAATGCAAAACATTAAGAATACCTGCTCTTTCCATGACAAAGACTGACCAGGTGAATCCAGGTGAAAGCTATGATCCCTTATTAATGTCACTTGTTAAATCTACTTCAATCAGTGTAGATGCAGGGGAGGAGACAGGTTAAAATATATTTTTAAGTCTTGAGACAATTGAGACATGGATTGTGTTTATCAAATCAAATCACATTTATTGGTCACTTTAGGAAGGTGTTCCTAATGTTTGGTATACTCAGTGTATTTATGACCAAGGATATTGCTCTGTGTCATGTCATTGGGCCTAGGTTCAATCCGAATGGCGGAAGATCCGCGTTATACCGCGATTGACATTTAAATGCAATTTCCGATTGAGCCGACATATGCAGCTTTTACCATAAAAATGTGGTTTCCACTAATGCAGGAACATTGCCCTTAAAACGTGCATAGTGAACAAAATGCAATGGGATTGAATCTGGCCCTTGGTTCAGTTACACCGTTGTCATGATTATCATGCATCAATAAATTCAAATGTCATATTGTTTTAGTTTTACTGATGTTATAGCCCCAGGCGTATAACTGAATACATTAATATACGTAGATTATATGGCAATATACATCAGGGTAATATACATCATACATCTTTATATAATATTAACTGTACAGTTTTAATAGTACACACATTAACACGTCCACAGGGGTGTAAGGGAAATGTAAGGATTTCCACGACAGGGGCATCTGCCGGCATTCAAAAATTATACATAAATATCTCTCTAATATTTATATATATATCATCTACCATATAATTAACATTGTAGCATAACCCTCTGGCTATATTGACGTCCCACGAAATGGCCCTCCATCCTCCATTAACCCTGGTAAATAGAACCCATAGAGATGAGAGAGAGAGAGAGAGAGAGAGAGAGAGAGAGAGAGAGAGAGAGAGAGAGAGAGAGAGAGAGAGAGAGAGAGAGAGAGAGAGAGAGGAGAGAGAGAGAGGAGAGAGAGAGAGAGAGAGAGAGAGAGAGAGAGAGAGAGAGAGAGAGAGAGAGAGAGACAAATGAGCTAACACTTTTTAATCTGCCTATACCGGATCCAATGACGCAGAATAATGACCTCAAGGCTTAACTCACTCAGATATTCCCATTTAGTTCCAATCCGAAATCAAATGTAAAATATCTCTGAGTTTTTAAAAATGTTTATTTCATCCCAGAGGCCAAAGTTGGTTCAGGGGCTATCTGTGTTTGCAGCATTGTAGGCTAGTCGAGACTCAAGATGTCGGGTTTTGTTTTTAAAAGCGAATTTCTGATTACATTCAAAGAAAATTGAAAGATGAGGAAGTCTATAGGGGGACGAGGTGGATGAGGCGAATAAAGGGTGTGTACATACCCAGGTACTTTATCTAAACAAGATTAAAATACTATAAGGTTTAATCAGACAACCTTCCTTCCAAAGCCCTGAGGCTGCGCGCTCTCTTTCAGACACAATCAGTATTCATTAACACATTTTTGATGGTGTTTTTGAACTTTTAATAAGAATACCAAACAACGGTTAAGAAAGAGTCACACTCTGGAAGTCAAGCACTCTGGCTCCCCCTGGGAAATGTTTATTGTTAAGTGCGAGGGGAACCTTTATCTCTCTGTCACTTAGAGTTAAGTCATTTAGTTTTAATGGATTAAGGGAGGGAGGAAGGACGGAAGGAAGGGAGGGAGGTGAGGTAGTGGTGGGAGGGAAGAGTTAGAGAAAGTTAGCCAAGCTACAACGATTGCCTCAAGACAGAAAAAGTTGACTATATTATTTCTCACACAATCAAAATAAAGTAATTGTAGAAGTTCTACTTTTTTTTAAAAGACATTTTATAAATCTGCTGCTTAGATTATATGTAAACTACTACTTAGTATGAATTTTAATCACATTTAAAGTAAACAGATGTCTGAAATAAATTCTGACAACTTTGAAGAACCGACATATCGTTACAAACCATCCACTGTCTGCATGCACGTTCTGTGCTCAACATTACACCTACGAACCAGAACTTTGAATCTCACTTCAATCTCTGCATGAAAATGTCACGGAAAATGTATTTTTAATTGCTGCTCCTATGAGAAATGCGTAATGCCTTCTACTGCCTTCCCCGTAGTATGGGGGAAATAACAGGGGTGGAAATGGCAGTTGCTACAGATGATGCTTTCAGACAAAAGGTTAGTTTCTCTCTCTTCTGACAGGGGTCAAGTAGTTATCTTCCTGTTCTTCACTGTGCTCAAACCAAAGGCTTGAATA